>NC_139579.1:25117236-25312236 GCF_946808225.1 Silurus aristotelis
TTTTTTTGTAATATGTAAGAAATTATGACAGGAATTTGACATTCTACAACCTTAAACATAACTATAAGTGACATGTAAGAGCTGGCTATTTTTCAGTCACTTGTTATAGTCCAATAAAAAAATGTATGTAATGAAATGTGAAATTATATATTTTTGAACAAAGATAGCGATAAAGAGATATTTCTCTTTAATTTGTTTTATAAATGCTATTTTCTTATGATACTATTTGTTTTTATTGTCAAAATCACAGATTTTAAAAGTTCGGCTGTAATTCCTGTAGCCAGAGCCAAGCGCTCTGCCTCACCTTGTGCAATCCCATACATACTGAACTGAGCATGGCAAACAAGCATGTGCCTGGGACTATTTGTGTGAATATCACCAGTATACTGCTTATAGACTCTTATTTGCATGTCATCACTTTTCAAAGCCTAAGTGACTTATTTCATATATCTGTGTAAAAGATATTTAGGCTTGATTTATCAATAGAACTGCAAAACAAATGAGAGGTAGCCATGACCAGTGATGATTGCATGTGAAAGCCTAAGTACTGATGATGCTCCTATTTCTTCTACTGTAAGCTAGAGCTAACAAAATTTCACAGTTGGTGGAAAGGATAAGGCCTACAAATATTTGCACTTACAATTAAAGGTGATACTATACAATCTATTTTTTTTTTTTTCATTTTTTTATTCAAGTGAATATCTGAACTGTATTGGCAACAAGAGCCGAAATTTAACGGGTTCTACATTGGTTCATCCTGCATCTTTCCAAAAAGAAATATTGAAATTTGTTTCTAATATTGTAATATTAAAATTCTACTCAAGATGTGTCGTCTGGTCTGGACTATAGTGTTTTGTATTTGGAACACATGGAAGGTCCTAGGGATGAAAGGTCATAGAGCCCATCCTCATAGCCCACTGTTATTTCTCTTGCCCCACAGTGGACTGTCATGCTTAAAACTTTGTACACTCCATCTGTCTGTGTCTTTAATTTCCCTTATTTTAGATAACAAAAAGAAAAGAAAAAAATAATGAAGAACCCAACATGAACTCTGCGTGGTTCAAACATATCCTGTCAAAATTGCCAGAAGTAATGAATTTATTAAAGGAAATGTTGAAACACTGAGATAACGCATAATTCCTGAGTTGTGTCATTGTATTACTGGTTTGTATTGTTTATCTCTCTAACCAACTCACTCATTAAGCATTTATTTTATTTGGAAATGCAAAGGTCATTTTTAACCTGTGCTTATTTTGAAAAGATTTCAGCCAAATTCACAACTATCAGAATATTTAAATGCATTTTTACCATCAGGCGTTTTTCCCTAGTTCCAAAAGCCCAACAATAGGATTTGATTAGACCCTCACCGTACTGCCAGTGTCTATTGTTAATAGATCCTCCCTATGCAATTTTGCTTGCACCATGCAGTCATTCAATCAAATTAAGCCTACAATTAAATATGGAAATGTGGTTTGCAGTGGCAGGCTGTCTCAGAGGGGAGTTGATGGCATGTGACGACAAGGGAGGAGGCTCTTTTAAAAAAAATTTGGTGGTGCTTGGGGAGCCTGTGGTGTAATCAATGTGACCTTATCGGGTCGTGCACATGGCATCGCTTCACTGGATCTGGAGATGGGCTTCAGATGGTGATGTGAGGCTGCGTGCCCACGTGCCAGGCTAACATGGCCTATATAGCTGCTCTTGGTTTACTGTGGAGCCTTCCACCCCCTTCATGTCCCCTGCGGCCAGAGAGGTGCAGTCTTCCGCTATCGTACCCCTGGCGCCTGCCCACCCGCCCACCTGCCTGCCCGCTCACCAGGTTGGCTGCGTGCCAATGCTTTTAGTGAGTGCTATCTGTCAAGGTATGAATAATACAGCCCTGAGGCTGTCAGCGGAATCCAAATGAGGTATACATCAGGAGGAAAGCACTCGACTTTAGCACCCCGACACGCTCCTGCCAAGACAGGCAATTATTCAAACCCAGCTGCAACCACGGCAATCAAGAGCCTGGCACTGGTAGAGCTGCGATTAGAACCAAGAGAAAAGCGAGAAAACAAACAAATCTAAATAAATATGTAGATAAAAAAGAGGTCCCCTAAAAATAAAAGGGGTCTGAAATGAATGGCGTTTAATAAATGTCGAGGCTCGACTCGCGTTTGACGCATTAAGTGGAGGCTCTGCTATGTCTCGTCAGTTTTAATTAGCACTCTTCAGGATGAGGAAGAACGTGATGGCTAGTGTGTGGGAGGGCTGAATCAAAGCGAGAAAAAAAGGACTTGTATCACAAAACGCTATGGAACAAGAGCAAAGACGATCACAGCTTAGAGAAAGCATAAGGGGTCATAGTCATACCCATGCACAGCTCATTTTCACATGACTGTGATATGTTATGTGCTTAAAAAAAACTAAAAAGTAAAATGGGCGCTAAAATTAAAACTTGTTAACTTGTGTGACAAATTTGAACAATTTTACTTTTTTAAACAGCACAGGAAATAACCATTTTATACTCAAACTCAATCATCAAATATGTATATATGTACTATATGTTTAAGATTCTCAACATCTTGAATAATATGAGGAACAAAAATGAGGTCACATTTGAGGTCTCTATACTGACCTGCTTTTGTCCACACTTAAAAAAACTGAGGCAGGTACAGAATGGTGGCTCTCTCATTATCTTCGCTTTCTCATTAACAAATAATAACAGTGATGCTTTGTTTTCTACCTCCCAACACATGCATTATTCAGCCTTCACAGATTTGCTCATGACTCATTTATGGAGCAGCTTGTGCAGCCCAGAAACTAAATGTCACCCAAAACATCGCTGTCACACTGAGCTGCTGTTGCTCTGTGTGTGGTGTGTGTGTGTATGTGTGTGGGAGTGTGTGTGTATGTGTCCGTGTGTGTGTGTGTGTGTGTGTGTGTGTGTGTGTGTGTGTGTGTGTGTGTGTGTGTGTGCGCGTGTGTGTGTATGTGCTGGTGTGGGTGTGGATGTGAATGTGCCTACACCCTGTATGTGTGCTCACTGTCAGCACTGTGGGTGCTGTTGTTAATTCTATTTGTGTCTGAATTGTTTGTCTCTGAATAATGAGTGGGAGTCTTGTTCTACTGTATTGATGCATGTGTGCTGTGTTGCCTGGTCTAAAACAAAGATACAGTGGAATCCAAGGTGTGCAAGTTCATTTAAAAAAGGCTAAAGCTGACATGATGCTGACATGTATATACTGTACAGGTAGTGCCCAACTTACAATAACCCCGTTTAAACTTGAGAATAAGTAAGTGGAGACATGGCCTAGCCTACTCAGGAGTCTTAAAAAATGCCGATCGGGAGTATAGTGTAATTTGTTAATAATGTAACAAATTACAGTTAATAATTTAGCAAAACAGAACCACTATATTATGACCACTATGACCATTATGACCACTGAAAGGTGAAGTCAATAAAACTGATTACCTCCTCATCATGGCACCTGTTAGTGGGTGGGATACATTAGGCAGCAAGTAAACATTTTGTACAAGATGATGTGTTAGAAGCAGGAAATTTGGGCAAGTGTAAGGATTTAAGCGAGTTTGACAAAAAACAAATTGTGATGGCTAGACGACTGGGTCAGAGCTTCCCCAAAACTGCAGCTCTCGTGGGATGTTCCCGGTCTGCAGTGGTTAGTATCTATCAAAAGTGGTCGAAGGAAGAAACAGTAGTGAACCGGCAACAGGGTATGCATATGTATATATATATATTCACGTATATTTCAGAATTGTTTAATTGTTTATGAATTGTCATGTTATGAATTATGAATCTAATTTTGATCGCCAGTGTATGTATAGATATATGTATATATATATATATGTATATATATATATATATATATATATATATATATATATATATATATATATATATATATATATATATATATATATATATATACATATATCTATACATACACTGGCGATCAAAATTAGATTCATAATTCATAACATGACAATTCATAAACAATTAAACAATTCTGAAATATACGTGTATATATATATATATATATATATATATATATATATATATATATATATATACATACACACAGTAATCCTCTGCTTTACCGAGATTTGATATACGCCTCTGGTTTATCGCACCACATAACTAATTTGTTTGGATCGCACGATAGACCAAATAACTTATAGGGAATTGTTTCTATGGAGTTTTATGTTGAAACAATGACATTTATTAATAAAAATATAATTATTAATTATAAAACAAAGTAGTGTTAATACAGTGCTTTTTGGGGTGCCATCCATTTATCATGGTTTTTCGCTTAACATGGGCGGTTTTGGAACGTAACCACGTAATAAACAAATGATACCCTGTTGCCGGTTCAACCAAATATGTATAATGTCTCACTATTTTTATAGTGTGCACATTAGCTTTATATATGAATAGTCATTTAAAAAAACAAAAACAAATCTCATGTCTGTCATTTCTGTTTAAAGCCCATCTTTATAGCTTCATGTGTAATTTAAGATAGAAAACCACATCTTTTTAAAAAATTAGGAGTGTTTCCTATTTCCTGTACTTCTCCATGCATGTGCTAATCTATTTACACTGGAAATCATATTTTACTAAACCTCTTCTGGTTATAGTACCATGTTATCATGGTCTATGCGATGTAGTGCGATTATATCAGGGTGTAGAGGTGAGATTGAGGATAGTGCAGGGCGTAACTAATCCTTCTGATCATCAGCATGTCGCCTGGGCCTACCTGTTCCTCTCCTCACCTCCCCCTCTTCCTCCTCTCCTCTCATTTTAGATATGTTTGTCATTCATCATCTACTTGTTCTTCTCGTACTGAGCCAAAGGCCTGTTGGAGTGGTAATTTGTCTCCAGAGGCTGCTGCAATTCCACTGCCAGCTCAGAGGGGCGTGTTGACCATCAGGTACAGGAGAGAAAATTTGTCAGTCATGTAGCCTAGAGTAAATTGGGCTCTGGCTGAAAGTAATTATTAAGCACAGCTCTGAGTGGGTGGACTGCAGCTGAGCAAAAGAGCTAGCTATGTCGATGCTTACTGAGGATGTTTCGTAAGGTTTGTTTTAGGGCTTCAGATATGCGAATAATTCTTAACGAGAACACTATCACAAAGTTCACCACTTTTTCATTTGTTAGCAAAGAAATAACAATTTTGGGGTAGAGGTGTCTGATGTATTTACCGGATCCAGTTTAACCATGAAAGATCATCAGTTGAAAAATCTCAACACTTGTTTAAACCACTTTATTCCACACTGCTGTTGAGTGCTCGAGTCTAATTGGTCTGAAGTTGTTGACAGTATTCGTGGCTGCAAGGCATATCACAGGTTTATATTAATTTCTTTTCTTTTAATATGTTATAACTTATTTAATTGTAACCATACAGAGGGACTTGGACAGACGTTTTATGTAAACATACAGTATAGTAACTGCTGAATTGGTAAATTTATGTAGAACTTTTGAAAGGAGTCTCCAGTGTCAAAAATGTGTACCATGTGTTCAGGTTTTATTTATATTCAATGGAAAATGCTGTTTATTTTTATTATTTGTTAGGCCTATATTACATCTGTTCATTTCTAAAAAAAAAAAAAAAAAAAAAAAAAAAGAAAGAAAAAAAAAAAAAAAAAAGATTTCTACTCACCCTAGTTCTGTAACCAGTTAAAACTAATTATTACTTCTTTGTTTTTTGTTTTTTTTTTTACTGTAAAATGAGACTTATTTCTATGAAAATTATAGGCTTGTATCTTTTCCCATACCAGATATATTCAATCTGACATTTGGGGATTATTGTTTGGGAAATTAAGACTGAGACTTGAACCTTTTTACTACAGTATAAATATAGAGCTTATAGGATCCTAAGAATTACATTATCACTTGAGATCTAAGTCCACCGAACAAGAAGGTGCAAAATGTTTATATATAGCCATGCATCATGTAATATACTCTAGAGATCAGGGTCAACTTGATTTGAGATTTGGTTAAAGATTTGTATAACCAAATTGTGTGTGCCAAAGATGGTTGTCATGATTAAAACAAGTAAAAAAAGTGACTGGTGGTATTTACATTTACATTTTACATTTGCGGCATTTAGCAGACGCCCTTATCCAGAGCGACATACAAAAGTGCTTTAACTCTCTAGTAATGAATAAATCTACACTGGTATTTCATGCCAATACAAAGAGGTAATTACTCCAAAATACCATGAAATGACCCAAAGAAAAAAAGAATATTGAACTGAACGGCTGTTTAAAATTAGGATTTAATATGTATGACTAGACAGTAACAAAAGGTATGATCACACCAGCACCACATTACTGCCATGTGAGGTGGGAGCTCAGTCGTTAAGGCTCTTGTTTAGTGATAGAAAGGTTGGGGGTTCAAGCCCTGGTATTGCCAGGCTAAGCAAGAACACCATTTACCCTATGCACTCCAAGGGTGCTGAATCATCTCTGACCCCAGATCCATTATAGACTAATTTTATAATAAGAATTTCACTATAATGTAACATATATCTGACAAATATAGGTTCTTGAAACAAAGTGTTTTATTCCTTACAAAACACATATTTAGGTTTAAAAATGTTCAGTACATGTATGCTTGCAAGGGTTTTATTTGTTGTTTATCAAAGCATTAATGGTTAAATATAGACAGCAGAGTAATCCAAAAAACTTAAGGCCAAGAAAAGCCAGAGACTCTCCATGGAGAAGGGAAACTGCTGTAAGATGTATCTTAAGTGCTCTGAGGGAATAAGCCCACTACAAACCTCTTGATATGAATAAAGATGCCACTTGGCTCTATGCTTGCTGCAGTCATTGTAAATATCCCTTGACTATTTGTATGGCCAAAAATAAAGAAACTAATGACATACATTCAGTAAGAATGTGAATAAAGTCATGGATGAGGAGCATATCACACACACATAGCCAAGTGAAAAGTGTCAAAAGGACTAATTAACATATTAATGATGCCACCTTCCTACAGCAGCTTCTGTCGGATAGTCAAAACACTTTGATAAGCATGCAAATGAGGACCACAGAAGAAATTAGCTCGCCCATGAATGAGAGAGAGATGAGGAGGGGAGGGGGCTGATGGATTGAATGTTTGCTTTATTTATCTTTAATTATCTGGCAAACGGTGGGTGGTGGAACCTGAGTATTGGTAAGGTTCAGAGTGAAGCACACGTTATCTTTTTCTCCCGTCCCTTCTTTTTTTTTTCTGCCTCATTCTCTCTCACTTTTCTCTCTGTTCCTATCCTGAGATGGAAATCGATACGCCCGTGAGCCGGGCCGTCCATCAACGGTACAGTTGACACTCAAAATAACAGCTAGGCTGTGGGATTTGCAATCGGCAGATTCAGATCAATTCAATGATGGCACAGTTGAGACAAGGACAGGTGATAATACAACACAATACGATTTCATTCGCTGCCTAGCAAGGACAGAGGGCTACGTGAGATCCCTGCCAACTAAATTCAACTTCTCACCCGATATCTATAGGGCTTGAGTTGAGTTAACAAAAAATAAAAAAGGCTAATGTACAGTGATTTGTAATTCTCTCCTTATGCAAGCAGTACTGCTACAAGTCAAGCTTTAGTCAGCAATTATTATTTAGTTTACTAATAATGTAAAGGTACATCTAAATACATCAGGTGTATGCTTATATTTTTATATAGCATATACTATACCAGTTTGGCAACAAAATAAGGTTATAAATATTGAGCGAATGAATCCAAAAATGCAATTTTTTACACCTTCACACTTTATTTTTGTAAATATAAACAGAAAACTATTGTCTGTTAATTACACAATTACTCTTAGTGTTATGCAGGGTGCAAAGTCACTTTGGAACTGAACTGCAATGCTTGTTGCTCTTTGTTGAAATCGATAGATTTATCATAAAACTTTACACCGATCAGGCATAAACTTTCTTTCAGCTTCTCCCATTAGGGACCATCCGCATGTTTGATTTGGCACGTTTTAACGCTGGATGCCCTTCCTAACGCAACCCTCCCCATTTATCCGGGCTTGGGACCGGCACTAAGGCTTGTGCAACCCTAATGGCTGGGGTTGGTTTCCTGACCGGGGATCGAACCGCTAGACCACCATAACATTCTGATATTATAACATTATAACTGGTGAAGTGAATAACACTGATTATCTCTTCATCATGGCACCTGTTGGTGTGTGGAATATATAAGGGTGCAAGTGAACATTTTGTCCTCAAAGTTGATGTGTTGGAATCAGGAAAAATGGACAAGCGTGAGGATTTGAGTTTGACAAGGTCAAAATTGTGATGTGAATTGTGAAAATTGTAAAACTGCAGCTCTGTTGGATGTTCCCGGTCTGCAAAGGTCAGTACCTATTTAAAGTGGTCCAAGGAAGGAACAATGGTGAACCTTCAACAGTGTCATGGGCAGTTAAGGCTCATTGATACACGTGGGAAGCAAAGTCTGGCTTATGTGGTTGGATCCAACAGATGAGCTCTTGTAGCGCAAATTGCTGAAGAAATTCATGCTGTTAATACTTGAAGGGTCAGGACTGTTTTGGCTGCATAAGGGGGGCCAACACAATAATAGGCAGGTGGTCATAATGTTATGCCTGATCGATGGCAAAAATTATGCCCTGTCAGTCTAAATCTGTATCTGTAGTATTACACCGCGGTGCTCTAGGATTTTTCAAATGTGATTGGCCCGTTTATTTATTTATTTAACAGCGGCTCTGAAAGCAGTTCCAGCTGTACTTCAAATTGTTTATATAAATGTACCAGTTCTATGTTCTCACATTGATTATAGTAACACTGGCATATATGGTGGATGCATAATAATAACTGGTTAAAAAAAGCAGCTTTTTTTAAAAGTATGATCATTGACACAATGAAGCTTTTGTCACAGCGACATTTATTGACAATTTATAAAAGGAGTCTCCAGTGTTACCGATTTGTCAGAGCTTTCAACATAAACAACTGAGGCTAATGCAGAACATACAGAGCTCTCTGCAGAATCCTACTCCAAAATCACGCTACACCATCAGTATGCACATTTCACTGAAATGTACAGGAATATTGGTGCAGTGAAATGCCTTGAAACTTACTTGGGAGAATATTTTCTATCGTAAAGTCAGGGTGTATGTGAAGAAATGAATTTCCTCAGTCATTGGGGGTTGGAACAAATGCCAGAACAAAACTACTGATTATTTTATCTAGAAAAATGTATCATCTTGGATACAGTGTTCTCCAAGGAGACACTTGTTTAACATTTATTAAAGGAGTCTCCAATGTCAGTGGTATGTAAGAAGGGAATAAGTGTTCCTCTATGGGAGAGTTTCTCTGCAACCTGGAAACAGCACTTTTTTATATTTATTTATTTATGAAGAAAGATAAGAAGAGAAAGTAGAAACAAATGTGTGAATGTTCACAGCATTTATTTTGTAACAAATACAAATCATAATCATTACCAAAATCGCTGTCATATTAAAAGAATTAAAATACTCCAAGGCATGCTGTTATAAGAAAATAATAAACTGTTGGTGTAGGAAACACTAACTCTGTTTTGTGTCTCCGTAACACAATGTCATTTTCGGTTATTTACCTATAATAGCGCATTCCAAAGTGTTTTATTTCTTACTAAGGTCAATAGATTATTAGGTTTACTGCAATATTATGCACGTTCAGCAAAATGGATTATATATTATTATTTTTGAGCAGTTGTGTATATTCTGAGTACTAACTAAGTGCTTTTTAGTGCTCTGAACACATGAGGCATTTAAAGGAAGTGGCATTTGTTCCATCATATAACTATAATCTTTGTGCAATGATGCTTGTCAGTCAGTAGAAGGTCACTTAGCATGCTCAGCAGTGTCTTTCATCTGGATTATTTTCTACATACTAATTGAAGTCATTTCTAGTTTTTTTTTTTTCCTCACTTGCACATTAGTCACATGCCATTATTTTGTGTACAAAGAAAATGCTACCATCTGCCTCTAGGTCATATCTGGAATTTAAATGTTGAACTGAACATTGTTAAATTAACACTCTCGCTCTAACGGAAAGATAATCCAGAACATATAGGGCTGTTCCGCAAAATCTACCTGATGTCCCCCCACCCCTACGCCTAAAAAAGGCATGCCTGACCATTAATATGCAAATTGTACTGAAATGTGCAGGAATATTTATGCAGTGAACTGCCTTGAAACTTCCCGGGGAAAATATTTTGCATCATAAAAGCCAACTGCAGGGTTTATGTGGAGAAATGTATATTTTCGCAGTCAAAAGGGTTCTGAGCCTGTAAAAATGCCAGAAAGGAACTGCTGGTAATTTCTTCTTGAGATGTGATTAGAGCACACTGGCAAGAAGAGAGCCTCATTTCAGACCAATGGCTTATAGGAAATAGGGAGATATGCTGTGTGCATTTTGAACAATGGAGCTTAAAATGCCATGCAGGATAGAGGACTATAAACTTCTGTGTGTGGAGACAGTTTATCAATCAGTGATGTAATGAGAAAAATAAAAAAGTTTGCACTCGTTGCCATTGATGCATTGCATATTTTCCACTGATGTGCACAGCTAGAATAAAAAGAAATGCATGATGGGTACTTAACTGTATAGAATATGAATATCTCTGATCCCTTTGCAGGTACACATATGCATATATTTTCCTACGTACACAAGGTAATCGATTCACTTTAGTCCACAAAGTTACACACTATCTTGTATAATTGCTGCTCCATATCTGCTCAGTCCAGATACCAGTGCAAAGTCAATCTGTATTTATTCTGCTAGCTATCACATCTCTAGAGAGCACCACCACTGATCACATATTATTGGCATTATAGATGCCTCATCCTGTAGTCGGCCTTCATATCGATCAGCTGATGAATTGCTATCTTTGGGCAGCAGAATCTCTCAACCTGAAGAGCAGCAATGTGACAAGGTGTTAATTTGGACTTAAATACACTATATTGCCAAAAGTTTGCGGACACATGGGATGTGCTTTTTTAGCATCCCATCCCATATTTAGTCCCAATATAATTACATCCTCTCTTCTGGGAAGATGTTCCACTAGATTTTGGAGTGTGCTTGTGGAGATATTTGCTCATTCAAGGGTGTTAGTAAAGTCAGGTACCAGTGAATTTGTTTCCATACTACACATATATGTTTTATCACAGTTTCCAGTTGCAGAAAGTTTGTGAAGGATGCATCACGGTAAACACTAGCAATTCATGGCTTAATGGAAAATACACGGCATCATTTATTTGCAGATAAAATAGACTGGTGAAGGACAAGCAGCAGCACCGTAGCCTCACAGCACTATGCCGTCTCTGCCGATACTGTACTGATCAAAAAAGCTTGCTGGTTCAATGCCAGGAAATGATTTGTCTTAGAGGGAATGCTGTTATGTTTTCTTCTGCAAGATAGTAAATTGTAGGCATCAAAAGTAGCAGAATGACAAAAGCAGACATACAGCAATACTCCTAAAGCATCCTGATTCTAGATAACATTACAGCAAATAGAAGTTTAACAATATGCACAGCAAAAAATTTCGGGGAAATTCTGCTGTTGTTTTGGAAAAGAAATAGAAATCAATTAGTAATATATTAGTGCATAAATGTATCAGGGTTCATTACAGCCTTGCACAAATTAGACACTTGCAGGTAATTTATTTACTTTGTATTAGATTTTATTCAAGTACAAGTGTATGAGTTCATAATTGGTGATCTGTTGCCTGAAATTCATAGTAAAACTAACCATTTGGGTTTGTTAAAAGAAGAACAAGCTCTAAAGAAAACACTAATATGTGGTCTTTTATATAAAGTGTTACTACCCACAGGTAATGCAACAGAAAAGTGTCACCCAAAGACCAAGAGTGTGAATTCTGATGATGCTATAAACATACATGGGTTAAAGCCAGGAGAGAAAAATTGGCTGTCCACCCTTTCATTCTCTCTCTCTCTCTCTCTCTCTCTCTCTATCTCTCTCTCTCTCTCTCTCTCTCTCTCTCTCTCTCTTTCTCAATCTCTCTTAATCACTCACATAAGCACTAGACAATAATACGCATCTGTGAGTTCCTGGATGCAGAATAGGGTAAATAATGCTTTCCTCCAAATGTGATGGGACGCCCAGTTATTTTGCATGTAAAGCAGTTAAAAAAATGGTGAGGTTCACATTAGGTATCACAGAGGAACCACATACTACCCCCAAACATCTGGATTGGTATATGACATGTGACAAGGGAGAATTTATTTATCTTTAGTAACCACTTGGTTTTTGGTCAAAGTCTTGGTAGATCTGGTGCTTATCTGATGTATGACGATAGGCTTACTGGGATGCCAGTCCATTAGAGGGAGTGCACACACTCTACACGTGCCAGAAAACCAGAAAACTCTGCACAAACCCATACAGAAATTAGGGAAACATGTGCATTTATACAAACAATAGTCCAAGCACAGGATCTCTAGAGTCCATTACCATTCTGCAGATACTGTACTGTTCACTAGCATCCAGTGCAACCATAAATAGGAACTCATAAAATCGTGCATATAATGCATTGCAAAAATAAAGTATGTACTGTATGTACAGTGTGGGGCCCCTGGTGGTCTAGTGGTAAGGATGCGGCGCTCTCACCGCTGCGGCCCGGGTTCGATCCCCGGTCAGGGAACCAACCCCAGCCACTCTCAGTGCCGGTCCCAACCCCGGATAAATGGGGAGGGTTGCGTTAGGAAGGGCATCCAGCTTAAAAACTTGTGCCAAATCAAACATGCGGATGATCCGCTGTGGCGACCCCTAATGGGAGAAGCCGAAAGAAAGTTTTACTGTGTGTGTGTGTATATATGTATGTTAGTGGGCAGTACAGAGGCATTTTGGTCAAAATAACGACTGGAGATTTCCAGGAGCTGATATATTCTATTCCTTCACCCTTGCGATCTTCCCTTGCATTTAGGGCAGGTCAAACTTATTTGCTTTATGCCTGCTTGTTCTGCCAGTGCTGTTTCATGTTTCAAACTCAGTGGGTGCCAAGTCTTGTAAAAGTGTATTTTACTTAAATTACCAAGTAAACCTTCGTCAAAGACTTCATTAATCTTGCATTCACAAATAAAATTATTGAAATGCTATTGCAACAAGCAATGATATAACACTTAAACTACTGTTGCCTTTCCTAGAGCCACAAGACCATTTCAGCGGTCACTCGTGATGGTTACTCACATGAATTGATAATTGTATCTTCCCCGAATATGTTTTTTTTTTCTAGATTCTCTTAGCTGATAAAAGAAAGTTGAATCCAGGCTAAAAGCGGCAGCCCGAAGCAGCAGCCTTCTCACTATCCCTGTGCAGCATTAGTCCATGAAAATAGGCTTAATTATCACTAAATGTAGGATTGTAGGTTTGCGTACTGTATATGCTTGGCCTTCATAGATTTCTGACCTGAACAGCTCTTGTATTGCTGGTTCCAAGGGCACTAGAAGATAGAACAGGAAAAGAAACAAGGATAAGAAAGATTAGAGATGGTTTCTCCCCCAACATAAATGGTGCAAAATGTATTTTCACAGCGGTGAGATGCTGTTTAGAGAAGGAGGTGCTGCACATACCTTTCGAGCGTGTGCGATGGCGCTTGTCTGCTACATCCACCTCCATCTGGTGAGATGTGATCACCATGTTAGTGCCAGATATAGCTACATCCTTCTAGTAGATATTTAATCAACACACATGGCTGAGTAAATACAGGGTATTAAGGACTGGACAGGAAAAGTAGTACTAATGGTTATTGGGGGCTCTTTTTTATTACTTATTCCTGACAATTGTGGACTCGTCTTAATGCGTGCAAAGTCATTAAATAAAAAAAAGAAAAAAAGAAAAATATAGCATTTACATGGTTAACTAATACACATAGCTAAACTCAAACGGTTAGTGACAGACAATCACCCAAAATGTGCCTCAATTCGTTTTTGAATGTCACAATTAATTTAAATTGAAGTTATTTCCACGAACATTTTCAAATTGGGAAATGAAAATGAGTTCGTCTTATTAAAAACGACAAAAGGATTCTGTAGACAAGGAAGTGCCAGTTTTCCTTAACTACTGAATCCTTTTGTCGTTTTCAATCTGGCAAATCCAGACTATTTTCTAATCTATGGATGGTAAAATTTGTATACAGTACGTGAATAAGGACTGTCTGGTAAAGTACAGTATGTATTACAGAAGAGTGTCTATGTCCTTTCTGAGTTCTCAGATGCTACATTTGTTAGGTCAAATGGTCCACTATGATTACTGTTATAGAGAAATAATGGAAGGATGTCGAGGCATTATGTGTCATGATAGAAATCCAGGAGTTTAATCTAATCACAATGTCAGAGGAATCTCTGAATCAGCACCAACTGTCATGTCATATAAGCTAATTTTATTGATTGTAGAACACTATTGCAAACAGAAAGAAAAAATTGTTGTGCAATCATAACATAAGTCACTCATGCCTTTTAAATTGCATTACATCATTGATTAAATGAACTACTTTTGTACTGTACATATTATATATATATGGACTGGAACATGGATTTGAATGAAATAGCTTAATTGTTAGCATAATTATAATGATTATAATGAATTTGATAGCATTTACATGAACAAAAACGTTCATAATTAATGTAGTAGGGATGGTAACTATGCAAATGATGGGGGAGGGGTCACTGCTACTTAACCTTGCATTTTTCAGAACTAATTATAATAACGAGGTCCATTTGAAATTCCCAGAGGAAAACTACAAGAGGATTTCGTAAGTGACTTTCCTGTCCATTGTCGTCCTTTGCATTATAGTGCTATACCTGTGTTTTACAAACAACTCCAGCTGATGATGTAGGAGCAAATAAATAAATAAATAAATAAATACTAAAAAAAATAATCTTACCTGATATGAATGCAGGTTTGATTACTCTTTGGTCCAGACCTTCAGTTGATCCTTAGCCTGTGGTGTTAAACTCCAGATAAGAACCCCCCCCATCAAGAGTTCACCACTCCTCCTCCAGTTTCATTTTCTGAAATGCACAAAAATATACATGCAATTAAATATTCACATCTGCATGAAAATCGCATTTACTCTGTGAAGCATGCCATGGCGGGCTTCCATTTCTGCCTCTCTCTCCCATGACACACACACACACACACACACACACACACACACACACACACACACACACACACGCTTACACAAGTATACACAAACACACTCCCCTCATCATCAGCCATAAAAAGTGCAGGCTAAAATCACAGAAGCTTCCACGGATCATTAGCTAAATTTGTTCTCCCTTCCTGTAGAATATGATAGATTTGGCTAATTGCTCCTTTTGCCAGCTCTGTTTCAAAGTTTCATAAGCAATGATTGAGAGGGAGGAAATGCTACGTATTTCACATTCAACATACATTAATGCTACACGATTTTTGGTAACACTTCCTCCCATACCCATTTTAATAAATCCCTATGATGATGCTTATCATGTGTTTTAATTTGGCCCTGATTTCTCATTATCATTTTTTTAAATGATAAATGCTAACAATGCTTAATAATTCTCTAATAATGTGCTATAAATATCTGTTATAGCATATAATCTTGCTGTAATGCAAGTGCTGTGCTGCCTAAACTTTTGCTGTGATTGATGAGAAATAATCAGTAAAGAATGAAAAATGTGTAAAAAGTATATCTGAAAATATTCTATACTGTACAATCTTTAAAAGTCGATGCAGTACTCTTTGTAGTTGTGTTCAAAGCCTACATGCACATAAACACTTTATTTGAGCCAATATTTATATTTCGAAACTGCGACATTCTGAAATTATGTACGACATTTTGAAATGTTTAAAATATCCTTATTTTGAACATCCTTATTGGGTATCCTTATTGTCAGCACCACATGTTAAAAGTATACTCCATTTCAATTGGTAGATTAATGTATTTACGTTGTCTATTAGGTATGTGTGATTACCACAAACAAGAATTCCAACATGTTTCTCCTTCCTGATAAAAACAATTGAAAAACTGATTAGCCTACGTATAATAGAGGTCTAAGAACAACTGTTGAATTGAATCCAATTTGTGTTCATACGAAAAGCAGTTTGTATAGACGGCTTTAGCAAACCCTTTGTGTGTTTTTATTAAACATGCAATCACATGCACTTGTTAAGGATAATCACAGATTACATACAAAATGCCCTTGACCACTTTTGTCATTTGTAAAAATGTGTAATCAGTTGAGTCAGGTTCTACCTTATATCATGAACCAGCTTTATTTAGTTTTCAGAAGACATTTATTGTTCAGTTGTGATGCCTTTTCATCTATTTTCAAAAAAATTAATGTATTTTAAGCTTTTCTTTTCAATGGAATTTAGCAATTGGCATATAGTTTGAAATGAGTTTGGAGTAAAGATGTTTCAATTCATAGAAACTTGTTTAAATTCTTGTCTGTAGTAAACACATGCAGTGGAAAGCTGACATCTGGGAAAAAAAACAGGATTGTTCTTTTAACAGAGAGTATATAGCCTCTAAAAAACAATTTGACCATTATTAGCCTAATTTGCCTCAAAAAAAAAAAAAAAAAATCATATATATATATATATATATATATATATATATATATATATATATATATATATATATATGTGTGTGTGTGTGTGTGTGTGTGTGTGTGTGTGTGTGTGTGTGTGTGTGTTTGGATGTGTGTGTGTATATTAGCATCTATTACATGTTTTAGGCGAGCAAATTGCATGGATGATGCACAATCTTAACCGGGGTTGAAAGTGTACCTTTTATTCAACAAGAATTGTTGAATAAAGAGAAGAAAAGTGCGTTCAGGCATGCGTCAGTCTCCCGTATTCGCAGATGCTAATTAAAAGTAGCCGAGTGCGTGGAGAGAGGGGGAGATGAAGATGAGGTGTTAATGATGCTGCAGTAGAGTGTGGAGAGAGAAAAAAAATTAATGCCCTTTCAGAAACGTGACACCGTGCTTATAATCAGAGTAATACAATTTCCTCAGTCTGATACAAACTTAACCACAAATACACACATGTGCACATACAGCACACACATGCAAGCATGTTTTCAACAATAGTCAGCAATCAGTTTTCTCTCAATCCCACCAGACTACACTGAATGCTTGCTTTTGTGTGTGTGTGTGTGTGTGTGTGTGTGTGTGTGTGTGTGTGTGTGTGTGTGTGTGTGTGTGTGTGTGTGTGTACGCTATGAGAGAGATAAATGATGCATTTCACCACTTGCTGAATTCTCTCACTAGGATTTCACCCTCTTTTAGCTCCATTGTTGCTCGCTCCTCTGATGCTCTCGCTCCCTCTCTCTTTTTCGCTCTCTCTCTCTCTTTTGCTCTCGCTCTCTTTCACGCGTGTGCATTCTGTCACACTCTTTGTTGTCGGGATGAGAAAATGCTAAGCACAGCCTCGCCGAAAACACAGCAGCCACCTAACTAGACACAACACCAGCGCTTGCGTGGAATGCCACTTTGCCTTTCTTCCAGAGGCGAAACAATTGGACTGTGAGAACGTGAAGCCGGCTGTCAGGCACTCTGATTGTGGTCTGCTCGGGGAGGGGCTTGCGGGGCTGCTGAAAGAGTGCAATAGAAAAAGCACCATGCTGTCTCGTCCTATATAGGCTGTGTGCCTGATTGTCTGTGCTTTAGTATGCAGCTCTCGAAGCAGACATTAATTCTGCTTAGTGAGTGGGCTGCTCGCTTCAGCGCCAAGGCCAGGCAGAGAACTCGGAAACAAGAGAGAGAGAGAGAGAGAGAGAGAGCGAGAGAGAGAGAGAGAGAGAGAGAGAGAGAGAGAGAGAGAGAGAGAGAGAGAGAGTTCTCTCTAGCACACGTATGGGGTCATGCATTAAACATCAGCATGCCTCCCTGTGGTACCCATGCAGCACACTATGCCACATCCACAGCACACAGAATCTTGCCTGTATTGAACTAACCATGATATTCCAATTTTAGCCTTGAAATTAAATTTTTTTGATGTATTGTGGTTGAGCAGCACATTTACTGACATCATCTACGTTCCAAAACATATCGCTTGCCTAAATACGCAATGTATAATACACTTTGTTGCCCTAATTCTCTTTTTTTTGCTACATCCCAGCATGTCTCAGCATGGTTCAAACCTGACCTATTTATTGTTTTATTATTTTTTAGAACATGCACAATGATGAAGGGCTTTTTCCGTTACCTTCAGCTATCATTCTTTCTTACTCATCCGCATCTCCTTTCACAAATCCCCCTTTCGCTCCACTGTCTGCCGCAGCTGAGGTGATCATCGGCCTGTCTTGCCACAAGGCCGCGATGTCATTACTTATTTATGTAATCTGAGAGCCAGTGTTAGCATCTGAGAAGAAGCTTTGACTGGACCAGAGGGTCTACTCACATCTACGTCCTACCCCTTATGGCTGAGTTCTCTTAGCACCTCCAGTGAACTCAACCCTCACCCACCCACCCATCCACCCTCTCTCCTCTCGAGCTGCGAGATTGCTCGAGGGGTCTGAGATAGGAAATTGATCTGACTGCAGCAGGGTCATACCTCTCCCAAATCATTACCATGGTTCTGCAGAACACATCGTCTGGAAAACACTGATACCCCTACCAGGGTTCTGAGGATAAGGCTGATGTAATGTCAGGGAACCAACAAACCTCGAAAAAAACAACCATATTTACAATGGGTCAATTATTTACAGCACCAGTTGAGAATGTTGTTCTGAGTCAATAGCTACTGGCTGTGTTTCAGTTTCAGTTGCTACTAAATCTGCCATTGTTTCTTCATTTTAATATTAATATTAATATTAATTAATATTAATATTTTAATATCCCTTATTTTGTCATCAGTACTGTTTGTGTATCTGGCTATTTATAATCAATTCAGTAGATGACAGGTACTTATTTCTTGGTTTATTTTTAATCCTGGCTCCTACTCCTTCTTGTTATTGGTCCGTTACCTGATTGTTTTCTCCTGTTCTGTGTTTATTTCTGGTTAGATTGTCTATACACACCTTGTGTCAGGTTGTGAAGTCTTACAATGCATTATAGTCATTAAATCCAAGCATGATTTTTATGTGTCTCAGATATTTTCAAGTTTTATATTATTTTTCTTGTTTTAAATTGCAACAAAGATAGACAACTTTTAGAACAAAGATAAGCAACTGTTGTTCACGTTTTATATATGTTTTGCTATTAACTACTGACTTTGCTGCAATTGGCAGTAAAACAGTTATCTTATTTTAGTAAACCACTGTTTCGAGTACATTGCTCTCATTCCTCTTGCGGATGTATGCCATGTGCTAATGTTTGATTTGGTTCATAATTTGGTTCGATCTCAACCTTGCCCTGTCATTTGTTTAGTACTTGATTGTGTTTACCTGCCCTCTGTTTAGAGAATTCCACCACTCTCGGTGCTCAAAACAAACATGGAACTACAAATCACTTTTTAATACCTTTGCCTAAAGTTATGGCTCTGTCTTACTGTGATTGCTTAGGCGGTTGTAGTGCGCCTGTGCATGTGCGGCTCACTGAGTCTGGGTGCTTGGCCCTCTTAATATGCTGCTTGCAGCTTTAATGATTCTTGTCTTTGTGCCAAGTAAATCATATACCAGTTTTACACTCTTGCATTCTGTTTCTGACGACACATTACAGATATTTAAAATAGAACAAACTTGAATAAAATCAACAAACACAGACTATATTGTGTGATGGGCAAACTTTCCAAAATCTAATAGCCAATAGCCACAATTATTACTATCATTTACCAATAAGGTCCTCCTACAACTTGGACAATAAAAGCCTGTATACCTGGTCTCCAAATCTGAGTCTGGTGCAGACCCCTTCAACCCTTTCAACCCCTTTAACCTCCAAATAAACATACAGTTGTGTGTCTTCTGGGAGCCAGAGAGACTTTACGTGGAACCGCCATCTGCCCACAGCGCAATTACCTCACACTCTAGTAATCACCCGCACAATGCAAGGACGGCGGGGAAATTCAGGTGAGAAATGCCAGGCAGCAATCAGGCACTGCAATGGGAGAGCGAGGCCATTTTCTTTGATTTGCCTTCAAATGCAGGCGTCAGGCCCTTAATTATGAGCCAAGTGACGGGCCGTGCTGCTGAAAGCCTTATTATTCCACCGAGCTGCGCTCAAATCAGTTTTGTATCGATGATCCTCAGAGAACAAGGAAAGTGATGGCTTGAGTCTCTAAAAAATAAAGCAGAGAGCAAAGTAAAGCTGAGAGAGGAAGTGGGGGGGGCAAGGTGGCTTGACAAAGGGAGAATGAGCTAGAAAGGCAGTGTCCGACAGAAGGGAGCAGTGAGAATGATTTATGGCTAGCACTGTACACACTAGAGATCCATCATGTTCTCTTACCAAATTCTATATGAAAACCATAACCATGGAGAGTAATGCTTCTTCAACTGACAAAGGCATTTACACCAGAAATACACGAGTAGAAAACTAATTTGGAATGTACCATCAGTTTCCCAATATACAATATGTAATTTATATTTGCTAAAAAAAGTGCCAAACAGTAGTAGTTAACAAACCAGTGCAAAACTATGGTCTGAAAGATTCATGGTTTTTTTTCCTCAAAAGTCGAATTTTGGAACAATGTTACGCTAAAGGTGAAAGAAACATTTCAATATTTCACACCCAATTCCTTTTAGAAACAAACAGAAAGAAGCTGGCTTTCTTAAAAAATACATACAATCTAAAATACATACAATGAAAAAAAACAAAAAAAACAGCCATGCGATTTAGATTATCCAGCTTGTCTTTTAGCTAGCTAGCTAAAATTATCCACATTATCCTCATTAGCATCCGCTGTGTAGTACAGCTAACAACATAGAATGCTGAAGGATCAGAGCAGAGGAACCCATCAACAAGAGCTCCTGTTTTCACTGCCCAGCTAATATTATTATCTAGAATATTATTACCAATAATATTAGCATTAATATTAATATTAACTTCATGTTGTGCAGCCCAACAAACAGTAAAAGATCACAGCTACAATGCTCAGAGTGGTAAGGGATCAAAGGTGAAGCAGACTAAGGCAGCCAGTTAACATGTATTACTCTACAATGAACTGAAGCGTAAACACTTTGCAATGCTGACTATCTACAACAAAACATTATATATAAACACTTCCCACAGTTTATTGCATTTATCACCAAATAAACTATAACAACTATAAGTGGTTAAGGAATCGAAGGTTGTGAGTTTAAATCCCAACCACACCAAGGGACTATTTAAAGTATGGCAGGAAGACAAAGAGGAGGTTTAGAAGAGAACATCTATTTTATACATATCTCTTATTGATAAATGTGATGAGAGGAAGCTAACATTAAATGTTATACAAATCCTAATATTAAACTATAATTTTTTCATTTTTTTTTATTACTGATTAATCTAATCATTAGGAAATTGTTGCTGTGATAAAAGAAAAATAAAACACTTGGCCTGTTTTTATAGTGACTAATTTCTACTATTAGCATTCTGTTGTAAACTATTTTCCTTATAGTGAGACTTGGATATCTTTCAGCAGTAGTCTTTCTTGCAGACGAGCCTACACGTCAGAGCGTACTGCTTCGGCACTTCAGTCATCAAGTCCAACTTTAAGAACTAAGCATTGTGGTTTTATACACATTTAGAGGGTGGGCAATCCAAACAAAGAACAAAGCACTCAGGTGATAAGTAAAAACAAAACATGCAAGGGAAGTTGCTGTCCCGGCTCACATAACTATCTCTCTTTCAGACTTTTTCATTATCACAGAAATACTGAAAGTTTCACACAGCTTTGTCATTCTCTCAGATCATTGGTTAAATCATGATCAAATGGTCACCAACACTGCATGGGGACGGAGACAAGGTGATACCTTTCCCCTTAGTTTAATACAAAGGAGCATTAAGAGCTTGCAAACCTCCATCAAGAGCTTTGATTTTACATCATCATGTAATTTATGCTGTTACTTCATTAGTCTCCTAAAGATGTATATCATGTATATATAAATATATAGAGTTCACAATACAGAAGAATAAAATAAAACAACTATTTATAAATTATGTTCCTACAATACCTTACATATTCCCTGCTTATAGGTTATCAGGGTAATTCCAATGCTACCAGTGTCTAGGTAGAATAATCACTCAGTTGTCCTGTTTGACTCATGAACACCCTGCACCATGGAAGAACTTCTCCCTGACTGTATGCGCTCAATGAAGCTAGCTCGATAGACCACTGCTGTTGTTCAAAATTCACCATTTGTAGTCAGGTTGGGGATTTTTTGTCTGTTTCTTGGCAACCATAAATCATAATCTCTGGATAAACATACATAACAAGCGAAACGTGTCATCCTTGGAAACCCATATGCCGCAAGCTATAAACAGTGCAGTCAGCTGGGAGCCACGTTCACTTGGGAGTCTCGCAAAGCAGGACAGAGCTCTGCATTTTTACACAGATCTGGCGTCTCCTCTGTTCGCAAATGTCAGTGTTATGAATAGAAGTGTTCAGCTTTGCTTGAGAGAAGTACTTTCATGGCCAAGTTTCAGATTCTTCAGTAAAGAAGCATACCACACATCAAAATGTTTTTAAATAATTTCATATATATAATCAATACTTTTTCATATATATATATATATATATATATATATATATATATATATATATATATATATATATATATTTCATATATATATTTCATATATATATATATATATATATATATATATACACACACACACACACACACACACACACACACACACACACACACACACACACACATACACACACACACACACACACACACACACACACACACACACACACACACACACACACACACACACACACACACGCATACACAATGCTATGAATATAATAAACAGTGTCTCCATGTCTCAGCATGTTGATCTGCATGTATGTGTTAGGATGAATGCATGGTTTGTTATAGCATGGGTCAGTGTGTGCTGGCTACTGTGAGGTGTCTGTGCATGTGGTCAATGTGTGTGTGTGTGTGTATGTGTGTGTGTGTGTGTGTGTGTGTGTGTGTCAGTGTGTGTCGGTGTGTTTGTCGGTATATAACCACGTCCTGCTGGTAATGGCCCTGTGATGAGCTCTATTGTTCTGTGTGTGCTTGGCTGGGTCAGGCTGTAGGGAGCCAGATTGCTGCTGCTTCTGCAGCTCCAGCAAGATGCCTCACAGAATATCAATGACCCTGTGTGCAGACATGGCATCTAGTGCCCACCAAAGCCTGCAGGCTGTCTGGCCCCACTGAGCAGGGCACAGATACACAAGGCACACAACAAGCAGACACAAAACATTGTTTATACAGCTTGTAAACCTTGGCTTGGCATTGATTGCAAAGTGTCATTTACCATGCACCAAATGAGTGCACTTTAATCACAAAGTAGATTTCAAATCAAATCAAATTTTATTTGTCTATAGTAACATTTTGTAGTAAGCAAACAGATGATTATATAAATATTTGCTTGAATATTTAAAATGTATAGTATTGTAGTACTATGTTTACAGAGTGAAAACTACCTGTAAAGTGTCCTTAAATGTGGAAAAAAACAATACTGAACATACTTTCTGCTACATGCATCATTACTTTTTGATTTTTTTCATGGAATTTACATTCAGTACACTGGTTTCAAGTATCGTCGAAGGATGATTTAAATGTGTCAAAATAACTGTATTAAATAAACCTTCAAATATTCAGCCAAAATGAAATGCATTAAATCAATCAGACCCTGTAAATAATTTGAACAATGCACTCCTGGGCAAAATTAACTAGAAATAAATAAAAGCACTCCTGAAGAACTTCTGTGTCCCCATTCTGATTCAGTGAACTGTTTGAAAACAAGCTAGAAACAGAAGTGTACTACTCTTACTTATTAAAATGTCTGATGATGTCTGTTTGACAGCTGTTTGTCTGCAAGTTTATCCAAAGAGCTAAACATTTTAACAGAACCAAAGGGAAAACCTGTCCCACTCTAAGTTTATCTATTTGGTTCATTCTTGTTAATATCTTTTCCAATTGTTCTTAAGACCGCTAAGTTTTAAATGTTGGTATTTTTGGCTTGTCAGTGCAAATATTTTATATCCTGTCAACTGTGTCAGCAATGTCATGCACAAAACACAAAGAAGAATGGAATAGATTGTGTTGATCTATGCTAATTGCATATTGGAAAGAAAACGTTTTTAAAAAGAAAGCAAGAAAGCAACATACTGTACTGTGTTAAGATATTCAACTTTGTATGGCTTATGTGACATTAATTACAATATCTCCTACAAGTTATAGATTACTGATGATCCCCCCCAATCTTATGTTTTAAAAACTGACACTAATTTTTTATGCATGTAAATGTAAAAAAAAAGCGCACTCATTTTACCACAATGACTCTGACACACTGACAACCCAGTAGAGAGGGAAAAAAGCAGTCATTATGAAAGGTCAGTGTGAATTAATGAGTAAAACTGTTTTGTTCTCACATAGCAGAGGTAAAAGCATTAGGGACTACCGGGTGCGAGCAGATACATTTGTCCAACCTAAGAGAAAAAGAAGGGCTATCTGGATGAGGTGACTGCTTTTTTTAATGCTCTGTGAATGTATGGCATGTGGAAAGGTTTTTAAAAACAGATGACGTTTATCTGTTTCATCTGCTCGAAACAGAAACATTAAGCAATTGTTTACTGGTTTAAGAAAGAAAGCAAGTATTAAAAATTGAAAATGATAGTGTAGATATATTGTACAAGCAGTTTGCATTTTATTAAAAAATTTAAGAAGAACTACGCAAGGAGACACTTTGGTGGAGATTTTAGTCATATGATATTTCAGGCTCAATGTATATCCTGTAATGGCTCTTATTGTGTAGAAAATATATACTATATGGAGAACATTTTATCGACATCCCGTTCCACATTTAGTCCCTATTTGCTGTTATAATAACCTCCACACCTTTAGGAAAATGTTCCACTGCATTTTGGAGTGTGCTTGTGGAGATTTGTGCTCATATAGTCTCAAGGGTATTTCAATTTACCACAAAGGTGTTCTTTATGTTTGAGGTCAGATCTTTATTGCAGACCACTCAAGATCTTCCTCTCCAACCAATGCAAACCATATCTTCATGGAGCTAGCTTTGTGCACAGGAGCATTGTCATGCTGGAACAGGTTTGGGTCTCCTAGTTCAAGTGAAGAGAAAATTTAGTGCTACCACATCCAAAGACCTGAACAATTGTCTGCCTCCAACCTTGTGGTAAGAGTTTGAGTAAGAACTATAATTTACAGCTAACTCTATTTATATGCTAAATGTATACAAATGTATTTACACATGTATGTGAGTCTTCAACACTAAACATATGAACAAATACTTATTTCATGCATTCTGAGTTTACACTGTTAAAGAGTTGGTGTCTCATGCTAAACATGGCTAAAGTTTCAAAACAACAATTTGGAGTATTTCTGTGCAAATGACATTCCTCCTAGGTTCATATAAGCTTTGGAAGGTTTTTTTTCCCAAGTATGGGAATTCCTTGCATGTGCAGTTCTCCCAAAACACACTAACCAGAGAGAGAGAGAGAGAGAGAGAGAGAGAGAGAGAGAGAGAGAGAGAGAGAGAGAGAGAGAGAGAGAGAGAGAGAGAGAGAGAGAGAGAGAGAGAGAGAGAGAGAGAGAGAGAGAGTACGAGCACACCGTCAACTTGCCTTAATTTGCTTACAGAATCGTCGGCTGCACAGGACTTGCTCGAGAAGAATATCTCCAAAGAAGTGTGTTTTGTTAATGAGGAATGGAGAACCTTGTTTATTACTTACCATATAGACACGTCCTGCTGTAGTCGTTGTTGCTGCAGTGTTACAGTTTTAGATTTGGGATGTGATTCTGGATCAGATATAAACAGCTGGATATGATTGTTAGCCATATATTATTTAAGACTATTTTCTATTTATGTTTTATTTATAGTGATGTCACATCTTGCAGATGATCGTTATTCATAAGCTGCACGTGCTCGCAACTCTTTACCTCTGCCTCCAGGAACTCCATAGAAGCGTAAAGCTTTCTTTTTTAAATATGATCAAACTAAACACTATTTAGAGATATGAAGGATGCAGTACTATCCTATAGGTACTCAAGATTAACATGAGATTGGCCAAAACTGTTTGTTATATTCCCTTTAAACATCAGAAGAAATTAATAGAAAATAATACTGCAAAAATCATATTACTACAATGAGTGAACTCACACTGGGTACATTTTAGTGCTGATGTGAAGTGTACATTATAAAGTGTCCAAACTAAGAGGCTTTTAATAATGGACCTGTCCAAGACTTTAGATCAGAACGTCTTTGTGCATCTTACATGCAAATGCCTGTTACACAGTTATTTCAAAACAAAACAAAAAAGTCTCTTTATCCTGGTTCACAATAACATCAAACTCTGACACAATAATTATAGTCCTGATTTAGTTTTTAATTGTGGTTATTAATTGTGAATAATACGTCATTGTTTATCCTACTATTGCAATTTACAGTACAGGTGCTGGATAATTATTGATGATATTGATAATGATTCATTTAACTGAAAGTCAAGCATATTTCAGGTTGATTGTACAAACAGGATTGGGTTTGATCATTTACAAATTGAAGATAAAAATATGAAATGATATTCCTAGTGCATTAAACACACAAAAAAAAGAAAATGTAAAAGAGACCTGGTATCCTGACATCTATTTATCACAGTCTTCTATATCATACGTCCAATGAGATGTTTGTTTTAGTTTGTTCTATTTTTGCTTTTGTGAGGATGTTTTTTTTATTTATTTATTTTGGTCTGCTTTATTTTGCATTTTTTGGTTTGCAGTGTTTGGTTTCACTTTGTTTTTTATTTGTTTTACTATACTTTCTTATTGTTTGATTTTGTTTTTTCGTTCTGTTTTCCTTTTTCATGTTTTCATTTGTTTCAGTTTGCTTTGGTAAAAAAAAAATTTTTGTTTTGTTTTGTTTTGCTTTTTGTATCAAGAATGATTTAATTAGTCAAATGATTGCCTTCACAGATTACTACTAATACAGATTCATCAGTTAATGTGAAATAAACAATTGTACATTCATTAAAATTTCCATCTCTTGCTGCATACATTGCATATTATTTATTTTTTCAGTTTTGTGCAGTAGCACATCTACCCCTGGTGCAATTGCTAAGATGCCACTTAAAAATAAGACAAAATAAAGCATTTACAAGACTTAAGTGCACCTCGTGCGGTCAATAAAAAAACTCACTGAGCGCAGAAATCTGTGAAGGTGTTAAACACAGGCTGGCATCTAAAGAGGTGTGATGGTAGAACAGCATCGGTTTGGGCTCATAAACAGACTGAGCATCTCAGACAGATGGGCATCTTGCCTATTTTTCGAGTAAGTGAATTAGATGGGCATCAAGCCCACCTGCAAGCACCGGAGACAAACAAAGACACAAAGACACATATGTGATAGTCTTATCTTTGGCTAATGCTCCAGTCTATGGGGATAATTCTACAGAATGTGGACTGGATAAAAACTAAACGCAAGCATGAATGCATTTCTAATTTTCTTTTTTCTTTTTTTTTTTTAATGCACAGCCATAAAGTGTGTAAAGATAATATAATAAGCATGTATTTTTAACTCCAGGCACCATCAGTAGCTCACAGTAAGAGCACGAGCAAGCCTGTTGAAAAGCATCATTAGCTGGTATTAAATCTCTTGCTTGCTGTTGTGCATAGGATTTTTGGTCATGTGGTCTATAGCTCATTTGCATGTACGTGTGTGTGTGTGTGTGTGTGTGTGTGTGTGTGTGTGTGTGTGTGTGTGTGTGTGTGTGTGTGTGTGTGTGTGTGTGTGTGTGTGTGTGTGTGTGTGTGTATAGGTGTGTGTGTGTCAGTGTGTGCGCGACTGGGCTCAGGTGGGAAGCAGACTCTTGAGAAAGTGAGCAGATGGCTGCATGAAGAAGTCCCATGCCCCGCAGCAAAGCTTCCTACACACAAGACCACACACGCTAAAACACACGTCTATCTCCAAACTCCTGAATATATATATATATATATATACACACACACCTCCTTAAACTGACCAAATCTACTACACGATAGACTGCATATTCTGGCTTTGAAATTTGATTTCTCCTCATCATATCATGTTACACAATTATAGCCATATGTCTCTTGATCAAAAAACCATAAAAAAAACAGCTGTGTGCATGTAAAACCTCCCCCCCTCTCTCTCTCTCTCTGTCTCTCTCTCTCTCTCTCTCTCTCTCTCTCTCTCTCTCTCTCTCTCTCTCTCTCTCTCTCTCTCTCTCTTTCTCTTTCTGCATCCTGCTGTTTTTCCTAAAGGTGGAACAGCAGACAGGACAACCATTCCCTTGACAAACACACACACACACACACACACACACACACACACACACACACACACACACACACACACACACACACACACACACATCATACTCCTATTCATTTAAAACTACACAGACACAGACTTTCCTTCTTTCTATTGGTTGTGTCCACCTGCTCGAATTACATATCCCACATGTCTCATGTCTTCTCGAGTTCCCCACATCTCCAAACATCTCCATGTGTCTCCACATATATCCTAACATCTCTTCACATCCCTTTATATCTGCAAACATTTCTGCACATCCCGTGACATCGCCATGCCTGCCACACCTTCTGATGTCTTTACATATCTCCACACATCTTCTTACATCTCCACACATCACTCAAATCTTATGAAGTCTGCATTTGTCTTTCAGCAAAGCTCCAATAGAATATCAGTATAATAAAATATGTTCTCTATAGTCAGAAAAGATATTTGATGCTCACAATTAGCAGTAGGTATTTATGTTATTTGGTCTTATAGACTGAAAACTTGACACTGCCTCTGCTAAAGACCACTTACAGACTTGAGTGATGTAGCTGAGGTTAAGGAACTGTTCAGGAGTTGAATAAAATTATGTTCTTTGAATTAAAAAAAAAAAAATCTAGAGCCTGCTTCATATTTTACATTTGTGTGTGTGTTCCTGGTGCACTGTGACATAGTTGACAAAATGTACAGATTTTTTTTTTAAACAACAACAAAACTGTTCTAGACCACACCAACTTCTGGTAAGTGATGTTTGGGCAGCTGTAATATATGCTGGTTGACTTGGGAGCTCTGTATGTTCATTTTGTCGGTACTCCTCACCTCTCCAGCACACTTGCAGTTCACAGTTTTGCCACTCTTGCTTGCCCAAGTGTCTGGAGCAGAGCCTCCAGCCAAGTAAACAGCCCTGGGAAGGGCCACGATGCCCCATCAAAACAGCTTCAGCCTCAATTACGCCTCATCTCAATCATCCCCTCTTTCAGTCACACTCGCTCTCTCTCTCTTTCTCTCTCCCTCTTTTTCGCCTTTCACACACACACACACACACACACACACACACACACACACACACACACACACACACACACACACACACACCCTAGGAGCTTTCATGCAGGCTGAATGGAGTACTGTTGTGCTGCTGCTTTGTGCCTAGGCTCCTATTATTGTTTCTATTACCAGTTTTGTTATCATACAGTTATAGATATCCCCCATCAACCCATCTTCCCTTGCACCCTTCCTGTCCCATTTTTGTTTCCCTGAGAAGCCTCCTGTAAATTTTCAACATGGAAATGCAGCTCCCTTTCCCAACCTAGTTCTGATTCTATTTGATGGTAAAATCCAAATGTTGTCGAAGACAAACGAGCCTTTCTAAATCATATACTGAAATCAAGTGTTTTAATTGCCATAGCATAAAAGATCTTCCAGTTCCTTTGTCCCTACTGAAAGGAGCAGGTAAACTAACATACACCGTGTCTATAATGAGACATAGGGTTTATCAAATTACGTATAATCGTGCTTAATGTGTGAAAAGAGGAAGCAGCCTGTGTGGGGATAATTTGCGTGTAATAATGATGGAGAATCCTACTGGCTGAGCTGGCACAAACGGGTTCTCTGGCAAACAGCATACTCTGAATTTTGTGTTTTGATTTCCACATAGATCACATACACTATAAGAGCAGATGCTCATCTGGGGTCACTAGTTATTAGGTATAAATCCTCCGGTAATCACTGGCAGTGGTAATTTTCCAAAGGTACAATGACCCTGTAAAAAAAAAAAAAAAAAAAAAAAAAAATCTCTTGGCTATGGTGTTTACTCTCCCACTCCTGCATGGAGATAAAACAGAGCCACATCCCTCAGTAATCCCTTCAGAGGATCCTCTTTGCTCATTAAGCCTGCCTTTGAAAATGTGGAAGCTCGCTCATACTCAGTGTCAAACCCACTGTCTGCTTCAGCTATTAAAGATGCAATCTGTGTTCTCTTTGTTTGCTTGCCTGTTTCTCTCTCTCTTTTGCCTTTGTCCAAATGTAGAGGTTGGTTGCCGTGCTTTGAAAACGTCGCTTCTCATCAGACGTACGACTTTGCGTGCCCCAAATTAGTATGCGTACCCAGGGTATGCCCTTTGAGCTGTTAGATGCCTGGGAGGCAGAATAGCAAAAATCAAAAAACAGGGACTGGCACTGCCTTCAATCATGCCACAGAGTGCCAGTCACACTTTAGCACGGAAGGAGTTAATTGTTATATACGCACATCTGTCTTTCTCTTTGTTTTCTCTTTCAGTAATGGTTATAGCAAGCTGCAATTATGAGTCTCCAACAGACGACTGGAGAATATGAGTCGAGCAGATTGGTGCCAAGGTTTCTGTGTTTCTGCCAGCTCACCCTTAGGGTAAATAGGGCATCGGGGGCAGGAGGTTGGCACCAATCAGCCACATAAATCCCCTCCACCAGAGACAAAGGCAACACAAGGGAGTCCTCATCAGTCTTTGTTTATGGGTTTAGCATCATCTTAGCAGGGCCAACTATAAAGATTTTGCGGAGAGAATAAAACTGGTCATGGAATGTGAGCAATACACACATTCTTTTATGAAATAGTTTATATCATGAATCAATACAGACCAAAACCACTACCAGTGCAGTCTAAGATGAGACTGAAATGGTGTACCATTTTAGCAATGACTCAGAGTAGCTGTCCCACGTCCTTAAATCACCAACTATTTTGCCGTTAAAGATTCCAAGGACTTCTTTAGTCCTGGATTCACTTCACTGCCATGGCATGAATGTAATCTTATTTAAAGCATTTATCTGTTCATTGGGTACAAATAAACAGTAACTGCTCTCATAGTGCACTATGACTTACAGATCAAGAGTCCCTGAACCAACACTGACACCATTGCTGAGGCATTAGACTAAAAGTTTAAAACTAATAGCAAAGCAACACAAAATATCTTTCAAATTAATTTCAAATTAAAATTATGACATTCCAATCTCTGAAAAAGGTTGACTTACTTTTTTTATTGTGGTGGTTCGTTCAAGCACCTTTTGTGCAGTCGGTGTGTATCTATTACATAACACTGTGATTTATGTCATTTATATTTACATTATTGCAATTTAAATAATTTATTTAAAATAATTTAAATAATTAGGCGCCCCTTTAAGCTGCTACCTTTTGATTGGGACGAATTCTGCCCCAAATTGCTGCCTGTCTAGAAAGCTATAAATTATAATACACTGTTACTCTTATTTAGCATCTAAATGAAATCCCACACCACTGCTCACACATGGGAAGATCCCAGCACCTGCTATATCAGAAAAACAATTAAGTACTATTGAAGCCAGTGACAAGTATTCCACCACAATACAGTATGAGGCATTGCGGTGGAGTCTCTGTTTAATCCAATAATGATCGCACAGACAGCAAGTGGAGAGAACACATCATTGCCATTCAGCGAGGATGGACGGCATCCATGGATGCTCCCTTTCCTTCTTTTCCTCCATTCTGAATGAGCGACAGATGATTGTGGCTTGCCATCACAGTCATTTTAATCAGTCTTTTCACACTTCATCAGGAATTCATTGCTCGTCTTTAAAAACATTGTTTCTGTCTATTATCAGCAGAGAACATAACGCTTCATTATACATGCAGAGCAGCTCTGCTTATTCATGTGAGTCTGGATGAGATGGTAAGGACTTGAGGCTTCGGCACACTCACACACAATCACACATGCAGGCATACACAGAGTCACACACAGACATGTTCACATATTCTGCCACAGTAAGGCAAGAATAATAACCTTTTAATTAAAGATGGCACTTATCCGATACTTAACAACTTGTATTAGGCCAATGGCAACAAAAAAATTAGACAAAAAATAAAATAAAATAAAAATCACTTTTTTAGGATTGATACTGATCATTAAAAAAACCTGCTTTTTTTTACAAGTCAGGTTTTTAATGAAATAATGTTGCTGTTTCAGTACTGACTCATTGTAATATTTATTATTTCTGTATTAATTCAAAGCAGATGGGTGCCAATATGATCTGCAGCAGAAGAAATCCATTGTTTCATGCTATCCTTACATTTAATTTATTACAAATTAAAATGATTCATTCCAGATTGTTGAAAATTTTAGAATGGAAATGGGGAAGATAAACACATTTACCTGGATTGTGCATATAGATAGGACTGTATAACAAACTCTTGAAACATAAGATAGAACCTTAATGTATATTTTTAAAGCATTCTGCTGTATGATTGTATTGCATGCTGTCCTAACTCACAATCAGAGCCCATGGAGGAATCAAGAGGTCACTGCAGAGGCCAGACTTTGAATCATACAGACAGAGAGAGCGAGAGAGAGAGAGAGAGAGAGAGAGAGAGAGAGAGAGAGAGAGAGAGAGAGAGAGAGAGAGAGAAAGAGAAAGAGACATAGAAAGAGAGTGTCATTTAGTATTAGCTCTTGACAGACACACTCTGTGTGACAGGTGTGGCCCTGCAGTCACGCAAGCCATGCAGGCTAAAGCGGAGCAACACAGCACCATGCACATGATTGACACTTACAGCCAGCCAACACCAGCAGTACCAGAGGGTGGAACAACATCCTCCACTGCCTCCACCATCGCAGTGTCATAGCAGAAGCAGTCAGCCATAAAATGCATTTGTACAGGACGGGTAGTCTACAAAATGCCTGAATACAACAAGACTGGGGTCTCTAATCTAGGCCACAATGCACTGTGTATGTATCTCAAGATACTTGATCATTTAGACTTGAGGACAAAAAAAAGGTCCTTGAAGATAAATGAACAAGCTATATGTAATGATGCACCAAAGATGGGTGACATTTGGTACAAAAGTCTCAAGAATTGTCTACACTGAGTGGCAAAGGACAGTAAAATACAGAAATATATATATCAGGAAAATGTTTGGTGATATAATTTGTTTGCATATGAATATTATATCTTCTTAAATCACAGGATTGAATCTTCAATGCTGTGAATTTGACAACAGTAAACTCTTAACTGTTTTGCTTTCTCAAATCTGATTGGTCAAAAGGTGTTTTTTCCATAACTGAATATCTGACAGTAGTTCTGGCTGCAGTGCAAATCATAGGTTTATATTACAGGTTCCTCTTTAGAAATCATTTTAATTTTAACATCTCATTTAAAGGCACATGTATCAGAGATACAAAACATACGCTTTATAAAAAACAGATTGTTAAAACAGTTTAGTTAATAAAAAAGGTTGATAACAGTGAAGCGTTTATTTAACATAGTTATTTAACATTTGCGAAAGGAGTCTCCAGTGGCAGAGATTTCTGATACAGGAAGGATGTCAAAACATATTATTCTTGGTATATAGAGGGAGGCGTCTTTCCTGCTCACCCCTTTCTGTCACTGTGTCAGTATCTGTCTGTGCATCTGAGTCTTCTGCATTTTCTTTCACTTCTATAACATCAACATCAGGTACAAATTCATCCTTATCTGTATCATCATCTGACAGCTTAAAATCTGATATGACCTCAACTATGACTTGCATAAAGTCGCTTTCCTGCTTTATAACATGAAGTCATTAAGTACATTAGGAAGGTCCTGGTATCCACTAGAATTGACATTCATAAAAAGGCTAATATTCTAAAACACAATAAAAAACAATTTCACTGCTTTCAGAACTACGGTGCATCGGGAAAGAATTTACAGTGCTTCACTTTTTCCACATTTTGTTAAGTTACCGCCTTATTCCAAAATGGATTAAATTCATTATTTTCCTCAAAATCCTACAAACAATACCCCATTATGACAATGTTTAAGAAGTTTGTGTGAAATCTTTGCAAATTTATTTAAAATAAAAAATGAAAAAAATTACATTCCACTGTTCATCTTTTAGATGTTTCTCCAACTGGAGTGGAGTCCACCTGTGGTAAATTCGGTTGATTGGACATGATTTGGAAAAGCACAAACCTGTCTATATAAGGTCTCACAGATAGTGTCAGAGCACAAACTTAGCCATTAAGCTTTCGCGTTTCGCTGTGGAGAGAGGAGAACCTTCCAGAATAACAACTATCTCTGCAGCACTCCACAATTGGTAGAGTGGCCAGATTGTCACCACTCCTAAGTAAAAGACACATGTCAGCCCAACTGGAGTTTGCCAAAAGGCACATGAAGGACTCTCAGACCACGAGAAAAAAAGATTAGACTTTTTGGCCTGTATGCCATGTGTCATGTCTGGAGGAAACCAGGCACCGCTCATTGCCTGGCCAAAACCATCCCTACAGTGAGGCATGGTGGTGGTAGCATAATGCTGTGGGGATGTTTTTCAGCTGCAGGAACTGAGAGACTAGTCTGGATCAAGAGAAAAATGAATAGAGCATTACAGAGACATCCTTGTGTTCTGCTCCAAAATGCTCTAGACCTCAGACTGTGGCGACGGTTCATCTTTCAACAAGACAACAACCCTAAGCACACAGCCAAGATAACAAAGGAGTGACTACGGGACGACTCTGTGTATGTCCTTGAGTAGCCCAGCCAGAGCCCAGACTTGAACCTGACTGAACATCTCTGGAGAGATCTGAAAATGGCTGTGCACCGACGCTCCTCATTCAACCCGATGGAGCTTGAGAGGTTCTGCAAAGAAGAATGGGAGAAACTGCCCAAACATATGTGTGTGCTAAGCTTGTAGCATCATACTCAAAAAGACTTGAGGCACTTCAACAAAGTATTGAGCAAAGGCTGTGAATGCTTATGTACATGTGATTTCTTTCTATTTTTATTATAAATTTACAAAGATTTAAAAAAAAACTTCTTTCACATTGTCATTATGGGGTATTGTTTGTAAAACTATAAGGGAAATAATGAATTTAATAATTTTTTTAATAAGGTTGTAACATAAAATATGGAAAAAGTAAAGCATTTTGAATACTTTCTAGGTGCACTGTAAATTTTTTTATCCTGATTTTCCATTAAGCAATCATATATGTTATAATAATTGTAGAATAACTAACTAACTAAATAAATAAATAAATAAATAAATAAACCTAGAGGTGATAAATGTAACTCTTTTTTTTTCCAGTAAATTGTGTTTTTTTCTATGCTAGCAGTGTAAACAGTTGTTCCAAGCATTTCGGCCTATCCTATGACATATCACTAGAAATCCCAGGATGTCCTCTGTAAGGTTCAGCAGGATTTGGCAGAGTAGCTCAGAAAAGTATAAAGACATGCATGAAAGTCCACTACAGACAACACAAGTCAATATACAGGTCTCAGAAAGTTATTGCCAAATCACTCTAGCATCATATGTGACTTCAGGTCATGCTGTTTTTGAAAAATTTTTAGATTCATTAACAGCATGCCTGTTGTGTTTTATTCCCTATGTATTATTTGGTCTTATGTTGTTTTACCTCATGATTGCTAATTAAACTGGGTTAGACGATTCTTTAGTTCAAGCTCTAAATACATAAAATGCATTTTTTCTATAGCTTGTTATACCTGATATATCTGTTAGCACAATTTCTGTGTCACCACTTTTTCATGTTATTCATGAGGAGGCAATGATCATGACTACACAGCACACATTTCAAGGTTAAAAAGATTTAGTCAGTGCCCCATCAACCCATTATATACACCAACACCTGAGAGCAGAGTGCCGGGGGATGTCTCATCACAATCCTGAGTACAAAACAACTAAACCCTGAAATCAGAAAGGGCTTTAAGGGATTGTTTTACTGCCATTAGTGAAGGAAAAAACAAACAAACAAGGGATTGTAAAATATTGTTCAAGCATTACTGAAGCATTACCAAAATGAAATATTCATTAAAAGCATCTATATATCTATAGGTGGTGCAGAAAACATCAAAGACAAAGGGCTTTAATCAAATGTAAACCTTCTAGGGCTTCCATTTGCTCAGAAGGAACCTCCACATTATTCAAAACTCACAGCACCCACTACCTAACACATCTGGCTTTGCATTTCTGCAAACATATGCCAAGCAGTAATGAGCTCTAAAACGCCAACATTACTTATAATGTCAAAAGTATACAAATGGGAGATTCTGTGTTTTTTTCTTTGCACCAAGCCTGGCTTCCTTGCCCTGAAAATTTAGTGTCAACAATTATTTTGTACTTAATTCTCTCCTTGCAAAATTAACCACCTATTCCTGTTTGTACGGCTGCCATTTTTTGTCCATAAAACTCCTAACACAGGGTGCAATTTCTCAACACTCGGCTCAGGCGGCGGAATGATTAGTGTCTTACACAAGACGGAAATAAGCTCGCCACGCTTTGCTGTACTGAGCTATTTTGGAACAGAAAACGTTGGGCAGCGCTAAAGTAACTGGGTCAGAGCAGAGCGGGAGAGCACCTTTAGCTCGGTTTGGGCAGAGAGGATACAGAGAATGGACAGATCATGTAAACTGCTTAGCAGCATATCGAAGACTAGATAGAATTACACAAAATGGCTGAAAGTTGAATAAATAGTGGAGAGCTACTTTTATGCACAGAAGCAATGTGAATTCTTACTTTTTTTTTGTCTGTGTTGTTTAAATGGGGTGTTGCATCAAATTTCTTTTGGAGATACAGGGCAAACAAAAGGGCTGACTGAGTAGAGGTGGAGTGTGCAATGGGAGTGTAATGGAGGACAGCGGAAGCTCCTGTAAGTAGGGCAATTCCGGCCTGCACCTGGCGGGCTCACCCTCCTCCTGCAAAAACCGCTGACGCCGCACCCTTGGCTCGCTATTTCGTCTCCATGCCTCTCGCTCTGTCTGCTTTGGGCTTATTTTGGTACTTGATATTTGCTTTGTATGAATGCCCTGTGTGTATATATAAGATTACTTCCTCTGTGCAAGTAATTGTGTTACCGTATGATATCCTTTATGCAATCTGCCATCTACTCCAGACAGAAGATAGTGTTAGTGAAGCCTGTCAAGAGTGCACAGTAAAAGCGCGGTGCGGAAGGTGCAAACGTCTCTGTTTTTTGGGGGGGTTTTTTTAAGTTGTGTATTTCTGTGCTCAGGTCAACAGTCAGAAGAGCTGACTCAGTGAGAGAGGGCAGAACATGAGCCCTTCACTGCCCTGGAGGGAAGCGATAAACTGATTCATTAGCTGGCCTTATGACAAAGCACCTGCTTACACCTTTCTGTCTGGACACTGCAGGTCATCTAGGGCAGCCTGAGATGCCTGTACAAAACACATACACATTCTCCATGCAGTCTCCATGCAAGCACATTAATTGTCTAATTAGGCAAATGTTTGACTTGGACTGTTCTCATGCTTCAAAAGCTTAATCATCACACACTGGGTTGTCAACTTTCAACAATATCTAAGCATCTAATTTGCAAAAAAAAAAAAAAAAAAAAAAGCATAAAGTAGGCATTTTCCTAGTCCACAGCGAAAAAGTCCCTGAATTGAGGCCCGGTGATTGCGGTCACCCAGGTGGCAAATGAGTCACTTTAACAAATGTCAAAATGCAGCTGTCAAAACTCCCTGAAAGGCAAATGAAAAGAGCAGAAATGAATCAATATCTAAAAGTAATTCTTTTCGTTCCTAGCCGGTCATTCTCGCCTGCAACAACAACAGCAACAAAAAAAGTTTTGACAGTGAAAAGATGTGCAATCAACAATAAAAGTGCTCCACTTATTGTTGTCAACGTTTGGAATGTTTCATTCATCCAAATTTTCAGCGTTAGATCCAAAATGAAACAGCTTCACCTTGATTGGACGAAGGAACACAAGTAACATTTATTATCGATAACAGCCAGTTTGATGCCGCCAAAGTACAGAGATCTTTTTTTAACAATAAAACTATTTGTAATATCGACCACCTGCAATTTCTGCAACATTTGCCTCAATCTCTGTAAGACCCAACGTAACTGAACATACAAATCAATCCAGACAGCCAACATCGTGTCTGACTGCTTTGATTTTTTAAGCATTTATTGTATTCAGGTTTATGGTTTGCAGCGCTTCTTCTTCATGTAATTTGAGTATAGATTTCATTTTGCACAAAATATCCACCATCTTTTTCAGAAAGTGAATTATGATTGTTTTATTTTTTTGCAAACTGCATCAAGTGGTCTCGTGTCCAGGCTTCCGTCCAGTGTCACTTGCCATTATCAATTATCCGTTAGGCAGTGAAGTATTCTGACAATATTGCAGGAATGTGACCGGAACATTTTACACTGATTTAAACAGACAAATCTGATTTAAAGAGCAGGCATAAATAAGAGACACGCGCCCTCACCAATGTGCCTGATGAATAATGGATGTGTGTTTTGTAATCATTTTCCAATATTGCACTGCTTTCCTCAGCTCTGCTTGGGGAGGATTATTTTTGCCTCCGCTTCACTTTGTATCTCCTTCACTCGAGCTTTTTCCTCAATGCCGAGACACGCACCACAAATGTCATCGACACCAAAACACGGAGGTTAAAAAAATCCAGCTGGGAGTTTTAAATGAGGATTTCTAAAGAATCCTGTGATGTCTTTATGGCTTTCACGAGTACCTTCTTACCCTCTGGAGGGTGTGGATGGATGGGGAAAAAAAGAAATAAAGGAGTGTAGTACTAATATAATAGACAAGTCTGTTTCAGCAATTGTAGATGAAGATGGCGGTGCCAGTGTCTGAGCTGAGTGCTAATGACAGATGTCAGTACGTGTGAGGCTGGCAGGAGAGAAGCCGATGGCTGCACGCCATGCTCATGATGTGGTGATAATAGGGGCTGCAAGTCACATGACTTTTTACCGAGGTTTTGTGCTCCCAGCTTGTGATAACAACTCTGGATGTGAAAAATCCTTGATACAAAAACACAGTTTTAAATGAGGCACAGGAGCACTGGCTAAAATAGATCAGCAATCTTTCTAACTAAAATGTATCTTTCTCTCTAATGGATAATGGATTTTATATATATATATATATATAAAATGTTTAAAAAATAAATTAAATGAAAATAAATTTATTTAATGAAAAAAAAAGAGTGAATGGGAATATCTCAACAATATAAATAAAAGTGCAAAAACATAATGTAAAAAAACTCAAGTGTAAAAATTCTAATGTAATTATTAAACAAAAAATATTGAAAACAATTGTGAGAAAAAAAAGTGTGTAAAACACTGAAAAAGAGATACAAATAATAACTGTAAAATTCATATGTGAATAAAAATAAATCATATGTTAACAATATTACAATAAGTAATATACAATTTCTAAATGAAAATTAAATAACAAAAAATATAAACATGGAAAAAGAAATGTGGAAAGACAATTCCCAATTTTTTTTACGTAAAAATATAAAAGGCAATATGTGCAAATAAATGAACTGTTATAAATTCCAAAAAGCACCTTAAAAATAAGAATCATGGCAGAAATCACGAAAGTCAGATCACATGACCCCAATGTAAGGAATCATAATGAGCATAAAAAGCATATCATGGCAAAAAGCATTGTTTGCATGGGTACAAGAACATACAATTAAATGAAGATCAGCATCATCACTGATTAGGAAGAAGGTTATACTTATTAAAATGCTCATATCATGTTAATATTTGTGGATCTCAAACCAGTAAAAAACTTGATTCACCCTTCAGGACTTAGCTTTCAAACGGCAACAAATCGGATGTGAATCCCTCTGTTTTCCAGCACTGTGAAATGGGGAATGTGGTAAAAGCCAACACAGGTGAGCCCTGTGTGTGCTTGTGTGTGTGTGTGTGTGTGTGTGTGTGTGTGTGTGTGTGTGTGTGTGTGTGTGTGTGTGTGTGAGAGAGAGAGAGAGAGAGAGAGAGAGAGAGAGAGAGAGAGAGAGAGAGAGAGAGTGTGTTTGCAGAATGCCTGTGGGGGCTTGTTATGGCACAAGGTGAGAGCGGGTATTAATCAGCCTCCTCTCCGCTCTCTGCACTTCTTATTATAGCCCCGCGCCCAAGTCCAGATTGATTTTTAATTGTCCATGCCGTGTGGATATACATCATGTTTTTCCCTCCATAGAGTGGCATCAAGTCGACAGCTCTCTTTTGTTGAGGAAGAACAAATAGAGGAGAAGTTTTAAGGGTGTGCATGGAATGCATGGACTCAATCACTCATCTGGCCTTCACGCTTGGAAACCGATAAGTATCAGCGCCTGAGCTCGGATAACCCACTCCCTCCCACCAGAACAGTAAATATTGACACTCCATCATTTGAGTTTGAGGATTGAGCCTCCCTTATTTCTCAGATTTAATGACTTGAAGTGCTCTACTGTGTTTAGACTCAGGAACTCCAAACACTCTGTTATTTAAGATTTCAAGAGACCTCAATCAATACACTACCAAATTCTACCATTTTCTTCTTTGTTAGGTTTGCGTTTGCAGTCCATCATTTATGCAATGCTCCCAATAAATGTCTCGGTTTTGCATCTACTCAATCCCAAAAGTGAACATCTTAACATCCCAACACACTTAGTACTGTTTGACTTGATAGTATACACTTATAGAAAAATTATTGATTTATAGTCACACCATACAAAGTGCGTGAACTCCAGACTGAGTCTAATTCCTCATGAGGTTTCTTATTCATGGAGCCTTAGGGTTTTTCTTGCTATCATTTTCACTGGCTTGCCTATTATAAATCTAAATCTACACCAAGATTTCTATTTAAAATGACCATGCAAATAAAATGAAATTTAATTTGATGTTAATTGTGCCCTCTGCCTGCAGAAAAGGGCAGATGGACAGTAATCATATCCAAAACGCACTGGCCATTCGAAACTTTGTACAGTACACACTGGTTTTAAGTGGATAGAAGATAAGGAAGCATTAAAGAACACAGAGCGACAAGTATGGCTGTAAGCAAGACCACCCTTATGTTCAAGACCAGTACTATTAAGGTTTAAGTCCAAATGAAAGTGATGTTTGAGACCAAATATCTAATTGCAATTCTCCTGGCTTGGGTTACATTGTGCACTTGTAAGAAAACAAGACCACATTTAGTACAACTAATACATAAAAAGGACACAAGTCCAAGTACAAATATTAATTTCCCTTTTTAATTTCGCAATTCTTCTGAGAATAAACAATAATCCTTCATTCTGGGCAATAGATCAAACTGGGTTACATCTATTTTAATTGGGCACTTGAAAGCCACTTATGCTTGGCCGAGACCAAAACCCACAGTTAGCGTGTCCAGTGTCCAGTGTCTAATATGGACAGAAGTCCAAGTACAAATGCCAATGAATCTGAGACAAATATGTCAATACACAAAAAATCCAAGACTGGACTGTTTTTTTAATTTAGGTTCTACAGACCTTAGTCCAAGGACCTATTGCAAATTGGTAAGCAAAGGCAAACATTTTTGCAAAGAATATGAGAATTTTTTCAAAGAAGATTTAGCATTTTTGCAAAATCAAAAACTGTCTGAAGAAGCCAAATCCGTTCTGTGCACCTTAAAAGTTACCCACAATGTAACCCACAATCTACATACATTCCCTGATGAGACTCGGATTAAACAAAAAATAGCTTCACTATAGCAGGGTCCTCTATAGGAATGTGTTATTGTGTAAGGCAGTGTTTCCTCCCTCAGTCTGTGTGTGTTATGACTGTAGTCCCCGAGTGCTACCTGAGACGGGAGGGTTTTTCCAGCACTCAGGTCACAGCGACAGAGGGCTATCCCTACATAATTTAATCACATTGCACTGTCTCCAGCATGACACACACTCAGCAGGTGCGAGTCGCTCTCCCATGCTCAACAAGAGCGTGAGATAAGCCTGTCATTTCAGCCAGAAGCAACCCGTTCTTACGCCTCAGACAGATCTGTTTAGCTACACATATAGATAAGGTCAAGTTTCCAATTGAATCTCCTGACTCTTACAGAAAACTTGAAATGTGCTGCCAGTCATGTGGGATGTCCCATACCAAGATGCGTTAGTGATTAATGTTTAATTTGTATGAATTTCTATAAGCATGGTTGGATTTTGTTTGCGTCACAGAGCACATATCACTTTTTTTATTATTATTTATTATTAACAAAATTCATATAACATTTTAACCATATTAAGATGGCTTAGTTTCCACAATAAGGTCTAAATGGCCTCCATTAAATAAGCCAATAAATAAACATATTAAATAAAATATATAAAAATAAATAAATAAATAGTATCTTTTTAAAGATTTTGGATGTTAAATCCAATCTTCTTTTAGAAAAATGAGCCATGCCACTATTCAGGTCTAAATAATGAACTACTCTAATAAAATAGATTTGCAATCATTTGCTGTAAACAATCCTCTGCCATTGCTAATTGCACAATTTTCTGCTGCTATGATTTTTACACAAACACAACTGATAACACTTTAGGTCAGAACTGTAGCATTAAAAAACAACCCCAAAGGATTCCAACATATTAAGTAAGTAAGCAACAATGACGGCAAAAAAAAAAAAAAAACTTGTAGAAAAGCATAATGTACAACCCAGTACTCGCTTTAATTCAAACTTAACGATAGTGTGAACGTTATGTACTTTAAATGTCTGTTAACTAAAACATCTGTCTTAAATATCTCATAGTATGTTCTTAGATTGAGGTGCAATATACAGTAAGTTCCTAATGAACAGAGAAACAGAAAACTGCTGTTATGGAGTCTATTTATATCACATAGCTGGATGCATGTTATTTGCAACACTACTGTTTTAGCACTTACACAGAGGTAATATTTTCACTTCAGCTTATTCTTATATGGTAAGAATGGAAATCAGACTGTTAGTTCCCTGCATTTCTTTTCTTTTCCTTTTTTTCTTTTTTTGCATGTATCACAGTAAAATCCTGTAATTTCACAACATGAGTCGGGAAGGAATTCAACACAATGTGCTAATTTCACTGTTTTGGATCAAGGCTTTAAGCCCCACCCACTTTGTTACAACCATGCTTTGTCAGTCATATATCCCGAAAAAAATTTTCTTTGATATATTAAAGCTTAATAACTTTTAAAATACATTAATCTGACTACCCCCCCCCCACACACACACACACCCATATTTATAACCAAATATGTCTGTTTCTATATTTACCACCTTTAAGAAATCTTACACATTGATCTAAATTCCTATAATAAGGGTCTTCTAAGGAATAACAAAATCCTGATATGTTATATGAAAAATATAATAATACATGGTACTGGTTCAACAATGAAGAAATTAGTGTTCCATACAATATAGTTCTGTACAACATATAGTGTTTTCAAAGTTACATACAATTGTACACAAAGGATTTATAAATTTGTGTTTGTTCCAATAAAATTATATTTTATATAATTACTATATAATTACCTATAAAAGGTATAACAGCATTATACTGGCAAAGACAGTTTTTTACATCTATTGTTTAAAAAATTTGCTTTAACATTGCATAAAGCATGTATCCATATACAAAAATACAACTGCAATCCAGTAACTGTTATCATGCAGTCCAAGAGCTTCTGTGTTTAATCAAACATCAAAATGCAAAAAATTAATCTCTGTTGAAATGACCGGTTTAAATATTTCACATAGTCCTAGGATAATTATACACAGTGGTGCGAAAAACAAAAAACAAGTTTATAGAAAATAACTTTTTGTTAATAAGAGAGTTCAGAGGATAATCATAGTCAGACAAGTAGCTGACAAAGTCTATAGAAATACAAATACTAGCAGAAAAGTATTTCAGAACACATATCATGCTTGAAAAAAATAGACGACAAGAGCGAAAGACCTCAACAGATTTCAGTCCTCTCAGTCAAGAACAAGAAGCTACAGTAAGTACAGGACAAACAAAATTGGACATTGACTCTTTAACTTCCTAGTTCCCAGAAAAAAGAGGCCGGTGTGCATATGAGGACGCAGCTGATTACTGATTCCAGTCGGTTTTCCCGCTGCCTCCAAGTGGTCCTGCTGCAAAGTTTATGCTTTTCAATTCATCCTCCTAACAGAACCAAGCCTAGGACCTTTTCACACTGCAACCAAGTGCTTACCGCTTTCCCTGCACGGACCATTAGCACTCAGTAAAGTGCACTTTGTCTCATGGCCAGATTACAACACTTCACTTTACATCCTGCAGATTAAGTTACAGATATGAGAGAGTGCTGTTAGGAGATCAAGCTCGAGCACAACTTTACAGAGTTTACACAGAATCATGACTTCTGCTTAATCTGAGTTCACATATTGATAAGTTGCCAAACTTATAAAGACACTTATACAGAGTTATTCAGCACTTGTTTCTATGTTTTTTTGCAGCATTTTATTAACTTGATTATGTTTTTCTATTTTAGAATTTTTTTGCAATTTCAGAAAAAAGGAGACACAAACCCAAACCCAAAGAACTTGCAAGTACGATTTAAAAAGCACATTAAATATCTTTAAAAACATGGGGAACTTTTTCATCTTATACGTCAAAAACCGAGCCAGTCAGCGTCAATGTGGACAACCGTTCCTCTTTTAGAAAAGGCAGTGTTTACTTCCGAAAGTGTTTTATTTGCCCTCAGCCCTCCCATAAGCCTCCACATTGTGCACAGACATGTTGCCAACTCCCAAAGCAATAACGGAATAATCAAAATCTGCCCCTGTTTGCACTGCAGGGACCAATAAGTGGCACACTGAAGCATACAGATGACACTGCTATGGTGACCTAGTGCACAAACATCAGCAAGCCCAGAGAAGCTTCTGGAGAGAATGGCACAAAGAGCTGTGACCTGAGAGCATCTCCTGCCAAGTTCACCCCTCTCTACAGCTCCCTACAGGCAAGAAAGTTGACGGAGTACAACAAGACTCAGACGTCAAGCAGAAAAGCGAGCTGGAAAGTGTAAGCAGTGTAGGAACACTAGCAGAACACAACCAGTGAACAGCTGTCAAAATGGTCTGTCTAAGAAAGAGAAAAACAGTAGAATCTATCCACAACTATGCTGGATTATATACAGTAGATTATATGCATGAGATCTTTAATGCAACACAAGACATTCGAGAAAGGATGCCAATGAACTGAGAACTCAAAAAGAAACTGAAAGGACCCACCAGTGATGAAACGGCGTCTTCGCTCAAACTTTTTGTTGTGATCGCCCCTGATTGTCTTTCCTCGCTGTTTTCGTCCAGAGTCGTCTTCTCTCACGCACGTTCTCGCCTGCACTCTTTCATTCAAAGCGCACGCTGGAAAGTTCCTTTCTCCTCCTGAATGCAAATCATTTTTTTAGGAGTTGAAAGCTGATGGGCGTGCAGGGAGCAAGGATAGGGAGAGACAGAGAGACAGAGAAAGAGAGAGAGAGAGAGAGAGAGAGAGAGAGAGAGAGAGAGAGAGAGAGAGAATCAGGAGAGGGAAGCGAGAGATAATGGTTGAAGGCAGGCAACCAATGGGCCTGGAGCTGAGCAGAGGAGAGAGAGTGAAGGAGAGCGAGAGAAACAGAGGGAGAGATGGAGCAAGGGAGGGAGGAAAGAAGAAAAAAGAGAAGAAATGGAATGGGGGCAGCACCAATGAGGCGGAGCGAGGGAAAGCAAGGATAGAAGCCGCCACGGCAGAAAAGATGCCACGGAAGAGAGCGGCAGACAGAGGGAGGGATGGAGAGAGAGAACGTGTGTGTGTGTGTGTGTGTGTCAGAGAGAGAGAGAGAGAGAGCGTGTGTGTGTGTGTGTGTGTGTGTGTGTGTGTGTGTGTGTGTGTGAGAGAGAAAATGTGTGTGTGTGTGTGTGTGTGTGTGTGTGTGTGTGTGTGTGTGTGTGTGAGAGAGAGAGAGAGAGAGAGAGAGAGAGAGAAAGAGAGAGGAGAGAGAGAGAGAGAGAGAGAGAGAGAGAGAGAGAGAGAGAGAGAGAGAGAGAGAGATGTGAGTCATAGCAGTTGCTTTGCTGAAGAGTTGAGCTTGTGCATGTGATGGAGGAGTGGAGCTTACCCTCAGCATCATGCCTCTCACATCCACAGCCTGCAGCTCTCCACCCATACACACACGGAGACAAAAGAAGAGTGGTGAAATAGAGGCTGGGGAAGAGCTCCGAGTCCAGAGACTTCTATCTTGTGTGTGTGTGTGTGTGTGTGTGTGTGTGTGTGTGTGTGTGTGTGTGTGTGTGTGTGTGTGTGTGTGTGTGTGTGTGCGTGAAAGATAACAGAAAAGCATGAGATAAGAAGGTAGTATATAAGTGAATTTCCCTTCTCTCTGTTCTACACTGAAATAGGTCTTCCCTGCTTTTGCTTCTTCTCTCTCCCTCTCTCTCTTTCTCTCTCTCTCTGTACAAATTCATGTTTGTGTGTGTGACAGAGCTGCAGACTGTCTGCCCTCGGCATCAGTGCCTCCCACAGGCCCTGTGGTCTCTGGAGCGGAGAGATTTGAGCACATTCGTGACTGTGTGTGTGTGTGTGTGTGTGTGTGTGTGTGTGTGTGTGTGTGTGTGTGTGTGTGTGTGTGTGTGTGTATGCATGTTTCTGCGCTGCTGTATTTAACCTACTATCAGGGAATCTCGAACGCACCCTACACGAACAGAGCGAGACTCGGGTGCTGTGGCTTCTCAGCTCAAACCTGTGTGTAACCCTCGGCTGAACAGCGGCGCTGCGCTCAGCCTGCCACAGCTAATTAATGTCCTCCCTCACTCTGGGCTTTGAACTCCGCCAAAGTAGCGCTGCTGTGAAGTCGAGAGATAACGGGCTTAAGAAGCAGCCAGTCCTCACTGCCAGGCCGTTTCCCTATGCTACAGAAAACCGATGAGTCCCTAAACAAAGACTAGAGCAAATCTTCACTCCGCACACAACACGGCTCATTACGGTCCATGTGCATTAGTTTTGGGTTTATGCCTTATGCTTTTTCCAGGGCAAATACAGAGACATGGAGACAATGAGCTGTCAGTGCTGGTTGCTTCAACTTTACCAAGTGTGAAGTCCCGATCTTTCTCTAATAGCTTGTTTAAATGGTTTACCTTGAGAGACCAATTAGACAACAATGTCCAGGCATGATATAATTCAGGGCGATGCAACGTCCCATCAGTGGTTTTTAATAAAATTAATTATAGGTCAGTCAATAGAGAACATCTTGACATTTTCCACACAGAATGCTAACTTGGATTCAAATATGATCTATTTGCATTAGTTGGTTTATAGACGCAAATGCTTCAAAGTGCAGACACATTGTTTTTTTTTCTGTTATCAAGCAATACAATGAAAATAAATCTTAAACTATGAAAGTGCAAGAAGTTCTTATATTTGGTTTGGTGGTTGAAATTTGTTGCTTTTGTTGTCATTGTGCAGAGACCAAATACATGGCCAATGAAATGCAAACAGCGTCTAACCGGAAGTGCAAATACTGTAGCAATGTATAAAAATAAATCTAATATAAATATACAAATATACATATGTATATACAATAAATGTATTATGTGACTGCAAAGGTGCAATATTCATTGAACAGGCATAACATTATGAGCACCTGACTAATACTGTGTTGGTTCCCCTTTTGCTTCCAAAACTTTCCGGACCCATCGAGCATTAACAGCATTAACTTCTTCAGCAGTTTGAGTTACAGGGGCTCGTCTGTTGGATCGGACCACACGGTTCAGCCTTCACTCCCCACGTGCATCAATCAGTCCTGGCCACCCATGACCCTGTCACCACTGTTCCTTCCTTGGAACATTTCTGATAGATACTGACCACTGCAGAACGGTACCAGCCCACAAGAGCTCCATTATTGGAGATGCTCTGACCCAGTCGTCTAGACGTCACAATTTGGCTCTTGTCTTGGTCGCTCAAATCCTCACGCTTGCCCATTTTTTCTGCTTTTAACACATCAACTTTGAAGACAAAATGTCCAATAAATCCCACCCACAAACAGGTGCAATGATGAAGAGATAATCAGTGTTATTCCATTCACCGGTCATAATGTCTGATTCGTGTATATTACAAAAAATACGGTGCAAATGTGAATTGAGCTGAAAGTAACTTAGCAAATAATAAGCAATTAGCAAAAACCGGATAGAAGCTGAGCTTCGAGTTGTGCATGCGCCATCATCTTGGTCTTATCGCTTTAAAAAATATATCAAACTGAACAATTAGTTATATCGTGTCACTAATGTGTGTATTGCTAATACTTGATTCACTTCTTATTTGATTGTTTTATAAAGAAAGCAGTTTATATTCAGCTTATATGTCGTATGCTAATGTATACGAAGATTTTTTCAGAGGGTAGGCAGAGAATGAATAACATTTTTCATCAAATAACTGGAAAGATTATATTCTTTAAATGCATGTAAAACAAATGAAAAGCATGCATAGCATTTTACTGCACCAATAAATATTTCAAACAATTCCGAATAAATCGATATACTGAAAATTTTTGAGGTTTGTAGGTTTATTAATGCCATGGACACCATTTGATGTGGTTTTTTTTTTTTTTTTTTTTTTTTTTTTTTTTTTTTATGGGTGGGGGTGATATTAAATCATTGCTGAGTTACTAAGTCATTTTCCAAAAGACTTAGTAGATTTATCTTTCCGCAAAACTAGTTTGACTTTGTCTCCAGGCTTAATCTCAATTCAAAATCCTAAAGTAAAAAATAAAAGAGGGCAAAAATGTGTGGAAATGTTAAGAAGTCCAAGATCCCTTACAAGTTGACCAAATCTGTTTAGACAGTAGATATTTCCACAGGGGAAGTTTCATCAGTAAGTAATTATCAGGGATAAGAAACTGGCAACCCAAACATTTTAATAAAAAATAAAAAATAAAACACGATGTTGCAATTCTACTTGTTTAACCCAATTTTCACTGTTCTGGTGCACAGTATGCCAGCATTTGTGCCAAAACATTGATGATACCGATGTGCTTGGTGTGAGCTTAGAGAGCTAAAAGCCTGGGATGTTGTAAACAGTGACACAAATGTAATAGAGGGCAGTAATGGGAAGAAAATAATAGTTTTTAGAATAGAGGAAAAACTTCAAGATCTCGGACAACAAAGGGTGGAGCAGACTGGTAGACACAAAGATGTTGTGAAGTTACAGCCCAGAGACCTTTTTTTCCCAATCATCTCTCACACACGTAAACACACACCAGTCACTTTAATAAAAACACAAGTACACTGCTCATTCATGCAATTATCCCAGCAGTTCTTCATGTGGCAGCAGTGCAATGCATGTATTCATGCCAACAGAGCTTTGATTAATATTCATTTCAAATGTCAAAACTGGAAAAAAAAATTGATCTTTGACCGTGACATGGTTGTTGGTCTTTCAAAAACTGCTGATCCTCTGGGATTTTTGTTAACAACTAAAGGGTGCAACAAACTAAAAAAGTGCCTTGTTGATGAGAGACAACCATGGTGATCTGAAAAGCTTTTTTTTAATCCTAAAACATACTGAACGTTGATTTGGATGACACCATCAGATTCCGTTTCTGTCAACAGAGAAAAGGAAGGCTATCTGGACAAAAGTAGTAGGGCATTTGGTTCTTCCCCTAACTATTACTACAAAGTCGAAGGCATGTATAGGATGCCTTTGGATGTTGTGGCATAAAATGTTATCTTCCACTTGAACTAGGAGACCAAAACCTGTTCCAGTATGACAATGACCCTGTACTCAAAGTGAGATCCAAGAAGCTATGGTTTGCATGGGTTGGAGTGAAAGATCTTGAGTGGCCTGCAAAATAGCTCTGACCCCAACCCTATTGAACACCTTAGGGATCAATTGGAACACTGACAGCACCCCAGGCCTCCTCACCCTACAATAATACCTGACTTTGCTAATGCCCTTTTGGCCACACAAACACAATGGCCCTGACAAGACAGGTACAAAGGGTCAATTAATGATTGCTCTAAATGCATGTGTTTTTAATTTTAAAATTCATATGCAACACCTGCATGAAAGTAACAACCTCTACTTTGGGTAACTGTTCATGTAGCATTTCGCAGGATTGCAGTCCCTGTGTACAACGCAGTACTCTAGTCTCAACCAGATGCCAAGCAAAACAATAGTGCATTTCTTGTTTGTATCTGCATCTATTTAAAGCATGTCTCCTGTTCATTCAAAAAAAAAAAACATTTAAATTTGATTACATTTTCCAATTTATAATGTTGACTGTATATATATATATATATATATATATATATATATATATATATATATATATATATATATATATATATATATATATATATATATATATATATATACACATAAACATGTACATCAAGAACCACAAGAATGTGAGACAGGATCCCACCCAAAAAAATTCACGTTAATGCTGCTCGTGTACCTCTCCCTGGCATATGACCTTCTGTTAAATAGATAAAGAATGCGCTTATCAGTCATGCAAATGAGGCTGAATTCATTTTGCACAACAGATGGTCTCATAGATAATGATGATGGAGGAGAGAAAATTAAATGTCTCTTGCATGGTGGTCATGGCAACCGAGCTCAGAGTAATATCAATAATAGGCGCGGTGCATAATAAGGTTGTCAGTCCTGTGAATCAATGTCTTAAGCTAAAACAGATTCAGAGAGGCCTCAGAAGTTTACCCATCTTACACTGGCAATGATACACTCCTTCATTTCTCTTTTCACTTCCCCCAGCGCACACACGAACACCGGCTAATTACACCACAGCTAATTATTATGGAAATTATTTCTTTTAACTGATCATATGGTAAAGACAATAATTGGCGAATAATGGACTAGTAGTTTATAGTAGTAAAAATAATCTATATACCATATTCAATAAGTGGGAAGCCTATTATTATGCAGATTATGGTGTATTATAATATATATTCATACAAATGTGCAATCTATTGTGAGACCTCATTACATGGTCATATCATAACTACTTCCTACACATTGTGTTTTTAAGCAGAGATGAGAAGCTGCGACATAATTTTTTAAGTAGTTTCTGAGGAATATACTTATAATACAGAACATTTGATTGTCTGCTGTAAACAAACTACAAACCATCTATAGAATATTGTCAGCGTGATGTCCTTTACATGTAATTTTTTTTGTGATGTAATGCAATCTATATCTATATCGGCTAGTGCTTTTAGTAAGAATAAACAGACATTAACAAACTGTGTTATTATACAAAAATAATACATGCAAGGGAAGTGTGCTATTGTTTGACATTAAAACAGACACCCAGGATTCATAAATATGGGTCTCAAATAAGAGCAGCAATAAGAACTGTACATTTTTCCTTCTTAAACATTTTAATTTTTTTAATTTGTTTATTATTAGATTTAGGTTATATAGACTGTCTGTAATGCTATCCCCAGGTATGAACTGTTACTATAGAAACACTAATGTAATTATACTGAGCATATAAAAAAAAAAAGTCAGAGCTACAGTCTGAGCCATGCTGCTATAGAAAAAAAATGCATATTTTCTGACAAATTAGATTCAAGAATTCAATCATGCTGTGGCATGAATATTTGTACTCGGATTTACCAATTGTTTTATTCAATCCAGGATTTTTTCTTGACCTTATCTACATCACTCAAGTTCATCATGGGTCTTGTGGATGTAAGCATGCTTTCTATCTAATGTGATTGTGCTTGCTTGTGCATTTTTGTTTTTGTTTTTATTGATATGTAAATTATTAAAATATTTAATTATACTTTACTATACTTATATTATATTAAATAATGTACTATATATATATATAATATAGTATTTAGTATAGTATGTATGTGTGTGTGTGTGTGTGTGTGTGTGTGTGTGTGTGTGTGTGTGTGTGTGTGTGTGTGTGTGTATATATATATATATATATATATATATTTTCTTTTGGAGATTATTGTTTCCTAGAAAGATCATAAAAATTCACTGGACACACTGCTGGAACACAGTGCTACCTGCTAGTTTAAATGTTTTCTTGATTGTAAAGACCGTATGATTTTAAATATTTTTCTGATTTTAATTTTAAAAATTAGTTTCACAGTTCATTTAAAAAAAATAAAAAAATTGTGAAAAATAACAACAAAAAAAAAAAACCCAGATATGTTTCCCTGTTCATAGCATGAGTTCTGTCTAGTGCATTTGCATCAGTTGCTCTCTGAATGTAAATATTTATTTTATACATTTTGAGTAAGTTAAAAAAATTAGTTTTATATTGGTGCACTGCTAGACAATAATTAGGTCGAACTACCGGAGCAAACGTTGGTGTCAGATGAATAAGGAATAAGAAAAGAATAGCGTGTGTTCCAATCATAGCTGTAATTGTGTTTATTTAGGACACAATATATTATTTTGTTTATTTGAAAAATGGATTTGTAGTTGGATATTGGACCGTTTATAGACATAAACAAAGTTTAATTTGATGTAACGGTATAAGGAAACCACTATCTGACAGATCTTAGTTTAAGAGAATTAACAATAGATTTGATTTGAGAATACCCCCTTGCGCACTTTGCATGTGCGACCCATCGACCAACTTCCTGCAAGATGAATCAAGCCTCTGCTGATCAGCCTGATTAAGCTGAGGAAGCTACACATGTGCCCGTCTAGGAGTCTAGAGAGCAGACCAGCAGTGTTCCATCCGTCTGCCATCAGGCTTGGCTCAGTATCGCTGGACTAATAAAGCCTGGCTCTGGGAGTTGAGAGAAACATAGGCTGGGAGGTGGAGGCAAAAAAGGATGAATTGATGAAGGGTGGAAGGCTGTGGCAGTTTAATGGACTGTGCCAAGATGGGAAGAAGCTGTACATGGAAAGGAGCGGCTGGAAGAACAGAACTGGAAATAGACAGAACAGTGGAAAAGGCAGAAGTTTATAGAAAGAGAGAGCAATTAACATTAGATAATAAACAAAAAAGTAGCTGTAGTAAAGGGAATAAGAAAGGGAGCAAAGCAAGCTTTCAGGGAAAAGAGAGAAGTATAAAACACACAAGAAGACAAGGAATCCTTACATAAGCACAAAAAGAAAAAGAAAAGAAGAGTAATGGTCGTCTTTCTGGCCTCCTTTTTTTTTTTACCATCTCTCCTCATTCTCATAACTGCATTTCCATACATTGGTAATGAGTGAATAAGAAATGCTGCTAATATATGAAAGAGAAGCAGAACTCTACATGTGAGAACTCACAAGCTCCCAGATGGGCTGGCTATGAAGGCTGCTGTGTCCTACTTTAACCGCTGTAAATAATACATTCCCTCTCCGGCTGGAGGAGGAATAAAGAGATGGAGAGATACCCACAGTGCATCACAGCCCCATCTTTCCCTATAAGCCTGTTCGGTGGGGAGAATATGCTGAAATTCTGCATCAAATGTCAAGTCTATAGGTGGAGAAGGAGCTTATGTTGTCACTGACACATTTTAGATCTAAATATGTTGATGATGATGGTTGTTATGTGCTCCAGTAACTGGCAAGGTACCAGCCTCTGTGTGTGTGTGTGTGTGTGTGTGTGTGTGTGTGTGTGTGTGTGTGTGTGTGTGTGTGTGTGTGTGTGTGTGTGTGTGTGTGTGTGTGTGTGTGTGTGAGAGAGAGAAAATGTGTGTGTGTGTGTGTGTGTGTGTGTGTGTGTGTGTGTGTGTGTGTGTGTGTGTGTGTGTGTGTGTGTGTGTGTGTGTGTGAGTGCTTATTTAGCTTGTTTTTATTGCCCAATAATTAACCTTAGTCTCCTATGCAAATGATGTACGGTCTTTCTTTCTTTCGTTCTTTCGTTCTTTCGTTCTTTCTTTCTTTCTTTCTTTCTTTCTTTCTTTATTTATTTCTTTTATTTATTTTTTTTAATAGTGGCGTTATGTTAGCCAGGCAGCTCCAGTGGTGTGTGCTGAGCCAAAGCGAAGCTGCTAATGACGTCTGCATTGCCTCCCAGCCCATTGGCCAGAGAATGGGATCAGTGTGAGGGCTGAGAAAATGTATGTCGCTGAAGACACCAGTGTGCAGAGTGACAAGGAGGCACACATACACACACACACACACACACACACACACACACACACACACACACACAGAAAGATGGCTTGCTATTTTCCACTGAATAACAGCACCTCTAAGACACTGTACATTGCGGTGTGTTTGAGCTTGTCTGGCGAAAGAGCATGTGCATGATGACACGTGTGTGCAAATAATTATTGTATAAGTATACAGTATAAGAAGAAATGAGATAATCGCTAATCATGCGAATTCTGCTGCACATACCACATGTCCCAAACTAGGAGGCATCTGTGGTGACACAAGGAAATCATGAACTAGACAGTTTAAAAAATATGCATTGCACTTTATAATTTGTTTTAGGTTTATTAACAATTTTAGATTAATTATAACATAATATATAAAATATTTGTTCATAATGAGATTATAGCATTGTAATAAAATGTTAAATATTAGTATTTAAATAAATGTGTATGTAATGATATAATAATGCACAAACACTACAAGTGCACTACTACAAACAATTATAAGTAACTACCTTATTTGCAATAAACCCAAATATAACCTAGTTACCACTTTATCTGAGACAATGTACCTGTAAAAAAGCACTAAACAAATAAAATGTTATTAAATTGAACTAGTTAAAGTATAGTATAGTATAGTATAGTATAGTATAGTATAGTATAGTATAGTATAGTATAGTATAGTATAGTATAATGCATTATTGTATAGTATAGTTTAGTGTAGCGTATGATTTGGATTAAGTATAGTATAGTATAGTATAGTATAGTATAGTATAGTATAGTATAGTATAATGCATTATTGTGTAGTATAGTTTAGTGTAGAGTATGATTTGGATTAAGTATAGTATAGTATAGTATAGTATAGTATAGTATAGTATAGTATAGTATAGTATAGAGTATGATTTGGATTAAGTATAGTATAGTATAATATAGTATAGTATAGTATAGTATAGTATAGTATAGTATAGTATAGTATAGTATAGTATAATGCATTAATGTATAGTAAAGTTTAGTGTAGAGTATGATTTGGATTAAGTATAGTATAGTATAGTATAGTATAGTATAGTATAGTATAGTATAGTATAGTATAATGCATTAATGTATAGTAAAGTTTAGTGTAGAGTATGATTTGGATTAAGTATAGTATAGTATAGTATAGTATAGTATAGTATAGTATAGTATAGTATAGTATAGTATAGTATAATGCATTAATGTATAGTAAAGTTTAGTGTAGAGTATGATTTGGATTAAGTATAGTATAGTATAGTATAGTATAGTATAGTATAGTATAGTATAGTATAGTATAGTATAATGCATTATTGTATAGTATAGTTTAGTGTAGAGTATGATTTGGATTCAGTATAGTATACAGTAGTATAGTATAGTATTGAGTATGATTTGGATTAAGTATAGTATAGTATAGTATAGTATAGTATAGTATAGTATAGTGTAGTACAGAATAGTATAGTATAGTATATAGTATGATTTAGATTCAGTATAGTATAGTATAGTATAGTATAGTATAGTATAGTATAGTATAGTATAGTATAGTGTAGAGTATGATTTGGATTCAGTATAGTATAGTATAGTATAGTATAGTATAGTATAGTATAGTATAGTATAGTATAGTATAGAGTATGATTTGGATTCAGTATAGTATAGTATAGTATAGTATAGTGTAGTATAGTATAGTATAGTATAGAGTATGATTTGGATTCAGTATAGTATAGTATAGTATAGTATAGTATAGTATAGTATAGTATAGTATAGTATAGTATAGAGTATGATTTGGATTCAGTATAGTATAGTATAGTATAGTATAGTATAGTATAGTATAGTATAGTATAGTATAGTATAGAGTATGATTTGGATTCAGTATAGTATAGTATAGTATAGTATAGTATAGTATAGTATAGTATAGTATAGTATAGTATAGAGTATGATTTGGATTTAGTGTAGTGTGGTATATTACAGTAGAGTATATTGCATTATTGTATAGTGTAGTTTAGTTCATAGTAATACATTATGATGCACTTTATTATAGTATAGTGTAGTATAATGTATTTTGTAAGTAAAACTTGCTTACAAAAAAAGGTAATTGTTAGTAAATGTTAGTAATGTTAGTAAAACATATTCAATGTACCAAATTCTTAAGAGTATAGAGCTGAGGGTGGTATTGGCATTTGTATATTTTCTAGCAAAGGAATCTGTCAAAGAAATTAAATCCACATCCAAGTATTCACTCATATAAACATGTAATAATGACCATAAAATAAGATGAGAATTACATTTATTTGTACAACACACGTGATTTTACAATAGAAAATAAACCATGGAACATTACTACAGAACTACTTACTTATAGTTATATAAGGTCCTTTCAACAATTCATATTATAGCCATTTCCACCCATTATTTCTCTGTCCTAAATGTCAGACAAGAGAAGAATTCTAAGAGGAGATTCCAGCATCAGATATGTGCAAGGCAGAAGGAGAAGGGGGCGATATCGCCTGGCTGTAGCTTCTGCGCTCCAGACACCTCTACTCCCCTGATGGGAATTCACTCTGCCCTCCGTCAAAACAAACCCAGCTAAAAATGGAAGCTAATTACACAGAGGGAAAGACTAAGGCACCCTCCATGCAGGAGAGAGCAGGCTTGTTTCCGAGGCAAGTTGAGCCGAGACGAGGAGGGGGCATGGCCATGCCCTCTCTCAGCAGGGGGCGAAGAAGGTGCTGGTGTCAGCATGTTGGCTTTGGGGGCATTGCGACCATACCGCAGTGGGCACGCTTGCACGTGATCGAAGTGCTGCTGCTAGCACCTGCCTGCCTCTGCATGGATCTGAGATAGCGGCTGCAGAACGTCAATCAGATTAGCCCTCACACTTTGGGAGACTTACAGCTAGATTTGGGGGGAAAGCGGTTCATCAATCATCAAGTACTCAAAGCTTGTTTGAACTACATTTATAAGGTATTAAGAATCAGTAATAATAAGTTATAAAGGTTGGGGTTCAAATTAGAGTCAGCAAGTGCATGCTATTTTTTATTAAATAAAGATCCAGAACATTCTATGAGCAATTAATAACTGCCAAGATTCCATTTGACTGCATGAAAGTTGCTAAGGAGAATGCAGCCACTCTGATGGCATTTTATATCATAAGGTCATAACATGGCATTTGCACACACACATTCATGTAAACACACAAACAAGAAGGTATCGAGGTGTTAAATCAACACCAATAATAATGATTAACTGCAGTGATTTACTGGAAAACTGTAATTGTTTATATTGTTTTGGTTTAATATTCCAAAACCCTTTGTTTTATTTCTGAAAACAACTCTAGGATGGATGTAGTGTTATGAACACTAAAGAATCATCAGCTTGCAAAGCATGGTCCAAATGCAAATACAACAAAGTGTATTACTGGACTGAATCAGATTAGCTTCTGTAGCAGATCCTGCGTTATGGTGTAACCAATCACATTCATTTATAAATGAATGTAAAACTATTTACTAGAAGTCAACTTATTGGACCTGACATTAGCTATAGATCAGTATCTAAGGTCATTAAATTCAAAGTTTTTTTATATTTACTCTATGCAGTTTGATGAGACATAATAACAAGGCACGCTTAAAAAAATTATCACAAAAACAAACAAAAAGAACAAGATTTTGTTGTGTCTAAATCATAAGAGGTACATGGTACTAGTTAGAAGTGGTGATATGTAGTGCAACTATAAAGCAAAAAAAAAAAAGATATGATTTGATTTATTTAAAACAATAATTTAAACATTAATGGTTGAAAATTAAAAGGTGACTGTTCAGACATGTAATTTATCTAGATGTTTGAAAGAAATGATTATGTTGCTAATAGAAAGATAATTTGAGAATTACATTTGATAAACGTTGGTGTATGAATGGATTATTTGTGTAAAAGAAACATTACAATTCTTTAATCACTGAGATAGAAGATAATGAAATATTAATATATTAACAAAGTTATACATATCTGTAATATATTATATTATATTTGTTAATACAGTGGAACCCGGTTATGTCGATGTCCTAGGGGGGTTGCCAAAAAGCATTGAGGTAACCGATGATCGAGATAAACGAAAATCAATATGGCGGCAGTATATTAACGTGCTTGAAATTTCTTTATGTACATGATGTGCGTTAATAAATGAAAATGTACATGCACGTGTTTTTGAAGGGTTTTTTTACACAACAGCGTTGCCGCGATTTGTTTGATGAAGGCATGCTATAAAAATACATACAGTACATGTTTATCTGTCATGTATCCACCTGCCACGCCCCCTTCAGCCCCTTCAGCGTGTCAGGTGTTTTCTCGGCCGCTTTCTCTGAAGCTCCCGGCTTCAATCGTGCACATCTGGTGCTCGTTTATCATCATCACCAGCTTCTATTTAAACTTCCACACTCTCACCGTCCGTTATTGTTGGTATATGTTGGTTCACGGCGGTCGTTGTTATCGCTCATGCGTATCCCGGTACGTGTCTTCCCACTTCTCTCAACGGCTGCTCTTTTCTTCCCAAAGCGCATCGCGGATCCCCCCCCCCGATCCTGCCGTTGTTCATTCTATGCTTTTGCTGCTCATCCCGCGTTCTCCCGTGTGCTGTTCAGCGCCGCGCTTCTACTTTCGCCTCCCGTTCATCGCATAACATTTAACAACAACAGCAGAGATTCACCAGTATACAATACAACACCTGTAGCATCTGTAAGGCTTGATTTTTCCGCCACTTTCGCGAGTTCTTCTGCGGCTGCACAGTGCAGATCGAGATAACCAACGTTAAATGGCAAATTTCCCCCCTTGTGCTCGAGATATCAGGGTTCGGCGACATAAAAAAGTTGACATAACCGATAAAAAAATGCTTAGAAAAAGCGAGAATTTGGCGGTTCCACTTCAAAAACGTCGACTTAATAGGGTTGTCAAGTTAACCGAGGGCGAGATAACCGGGTTCCACTGTATATCATATATTAAAAAAAAGTTTCTTTTTCTTGTTGGTACTGTAGCTGATTACTAACCTAAAAACCCATCATACAGGTTAAAAGGTATACTGTGCTTGTATTTTGTTATTGGAAACAGAAAACCTGAACTCGTTAGAAGTGATATTTAAATGTACACTAAAACATTTAACTCATAAGGAAGAATTATTATATTATAATTTATATTATATTTATATTTTTTCTAAACCAGCCTGTCTTAATAGTATTGCACTATTCAACCTGGCATTTATGAAAGGAGTCTCCAGTGTCAGTGCTTTGTAACTCTATACATCTCCAGCACAAAGTACATTGCACTTTGCAAGTTGGAAAAAAGAGTATGATGAAAAAGCTGTTTATAGCTCTAATAAATAATAACAGGTTACACAACATTAAATGTAACTAAAATGGATTTTTTGGATGACATTTTTTAACTAATTAAATATCATCACAGAAAACATACTCAATATATGGCTTGTTGCCATCTTTTTTTTTTTTTTTTTTTAACAATAAAGATCATAACATTGTGGCTTTAACAATGTCCAGTACACACTTTATATCATAAAACCTGTAATAAGATGATTTGTCTGTATTATACGAGTGGTGCTGTTGGAACAAGCTGAGGAAAGTGTGTAAATGGGTTTCCATTTGCAATGAGCCTCCACAAAGCTTTCACTCTCTGCACATTACAGCTCTGACAAATAGGATGCAAGCACACTTTCGACACATGCCAATTGGCAAGCGTCTGATTCAGGGCTTTAAATGGAACTGTGTCAATCAGGTTAAACCACATCAATGCCTATTCACACACAACCACATAACCCATAAGAGTCCTCCATTCAGCTAGAAGAGGCCATAGACAATAGGCAAGGTAACCACCGCAGCCACACCTACTGTCAAAAAGCACACCGTGAGAACAGAAAGACAGACAAAATCTACAGACTGGTGGCCTTCAGGAAATCAGAAATGGGCCCGGGGACTGAAATGGTACATTCCGCTTCTTCTGAACACAGCAAGCAGGAACATTGTGGAACATATTACTGTTTCTCCAAAGAAATCAAAGGCTAAGAAAATTTCATAAAATCCCTGTTCAAAAGTCATACGTTCGTGGACAAAAGGTTATCCGGAGTGTCAGGTAAGTAAATTCATACATCAAAATCAATGGATCTTTGTATGGATCTAACAATCTGCAGGTGTCAGAGCAATGCATTTAATTTTAAACAGAGCAGCCACATTCCATAGCGTACACACACCAACATCTGTAACTAACTTCACCTCATAAAACAGACACTTCTGCCCCTATTTCTTCTTGTCGTCACTTATAGCTTGAGACATCACAAGCAAGAGGAAAAGGCTGCCAAAGGTGCAATAGTGCTATAATGCATTAAAATGTAATTAAAATGAAAGAAGAAAAAAGAACACAACACATACCCGTGCACTATATAAAGAAATATTTGGGCACCTGACTTTTCCAGCCATATTTGGTTCTTTTTTCCAAATTATTACCACAAAGTTAAAAAAAACACAATTGTACAGAATATCTTTGAATGCAGTTGCATAAAATTTTCCATTGACTTGAACTAGGAGACCCAAATCTGTTCCAACCTGACAATACCCTTGTGTATAAAGCCAGCTCCATGAAGATATGGGGTTTATATGGATTGGAGTCAAAGATCTTAAGGGGCCAGCTATAGAGCTCTGTCCTCAATCCTAATGAACACCTATGAGATAAATTGGAACACAGAGTGCACCCCAGGCCTCCTCACTCTACATCAGTACCTGACTTCACGAATGCCTTTGCGCCTGAATGAACACAAATCTATTCAAGGACATTCCAAAATCCAAAATTCCAAAAAAGGACAAATACAAATCTTATGATCAGCTGTTCAAAAACATATACACTATATATATATATATATATATATATATATATATATATATATATATATATATATATATATATATATATATATATATATATATATATATATATATATATATACACTCACCGGCCACTTTATTAGGTACCTGCAGGTTAACCCAAATTTCTAATCAGTCAATCACATGGCAGCAACTCAATGCATTTAGGCATGTAGACATGGTCAAGACGATCTGCTGCAGTTCAAACTGAGTGTCAAAATGGGAAAGAAAGGTGATTTAAATGACTTTAAACGTGGCATGGTTGTTGGTGCCAGACGGGCTGGTCTGAGTATTTCAGAAAGTGCTGATCTACTGGGATTTTCACACACAACCATCTCTAGGGCTTACAGAGAATGGTCCGAAAAGAGAAAATATCCAGTGGGCGCAAATGCCTTGTTGATGTCAGAGGTCAGAGGAGAATGGCCAGACTGGTTCAAGCTGATAGAACGGCAACAGTAACTCAAAAAAACCACTCGATACAACCGAGGTATGCAGAAGAGCATCTCTGAACACACAACACGTCGAACCTTGAGGCGGATGGGCTACAGCAGCAGAAGACCACACTGGGTGTCACTCCTGACAGCTAAGAACAGGAAACTGAGGCTACAATTCGCACAGGCTCACCAAAATTAGACAATGAAAGATTGAAAAAACGTTGCCTGGTCTGATGAGTCTTGATTTCTGCTGCGACATTTGGATGGTACGGTCAGAATTTGAAAGCATGGATCCATCCTGCCTTGTATCAACGATTCAGGCTGGTGGTGGTGGTGTAATGGTGTGGGGGATATTTTCTTAGCACACTTTGGGCCCATTAGTACCAATTGAGCATCGTGTCAATGCCACAGCCTACCTGGATATTGTTGCTGACCATGTCCATCCCTTTATGACCACAGTGTACCCATCTTCTGATGGCTAATTCCAGCAGGATAACGCGCCATGACATAAAGCGCGAATCAGCTCAGACTGGTTTCTTCAACATGACAATGAGTTCACTGTACTCAAATGGCCTCCACAGTCACCAGATCTCAATCCAATAAAGCAAATCTGCAGCAACTCCGTGATTCTATTATGTCAATATGGACCAAAATCTCTGAGGAATGTTTCCAGTACCTTGTTGAATCTATGCCACGAAGGATTAAGGCAGTTCTGAAGGCAAAAGGGGGTCCAACTCAGTACTAGTAAGGTGTACCTAATAAAGTGGCCGATGAGTGTATATTTGTCAAATCATTTTAATTCAGCAAGGCTGTTCACAGTTTGAACAGCAAATAAAGTGTTTCTTGGCTTTTAAATAGGTTATACTGTATAATCTAATATTGGCTTTCTATCAATCAATATAAACAAAGATGCATATTAAATCTCTAACACTCAATATACACCTTACAGTTTTGAATGACTAGCTCTTTTGCTAACAAAAGTTGAACTCTGAGGCATCCATGTTTTTTTCTGTATGAAAATATCAACATCATTAATGTCACAGATTTCCTAAAGCATTGTAAAACGTTTTTACATATGTTCACACATTTGTTTCACAATACTGAATGATGCATGCCAGCTATGTATATAACTAAGAAATGTGTTAAGATTACAACATACTACAGCAAATAAAGAAATGCAATGCAATAAACATAAATTTAAAAATCTATCTATCTATCTATCTATCTATCTATCTATCTATCTATCTATCTATCTATCTATCTATCTATCTATCTATCTATCTATCTATCTATCTATCTATCTATCTATCTATCTATCTATCTATCTATCTATCTATCTAGTGTTACATATATTGAATCATATATTATCCCAGTACTTAGTAATAGAATGTCTTATCTCTAAAATCTCAATGAAGAATTTATTTTTCAGGTTTTTTTTCCAGAAATCTCCACTTAAATCATAATTATTGATAGACATTTAAAAATGCACTAATTAGTATATTTTAGATAGATAGATAGATAGATAGATAGATAGATAGATAGATAGATAGATAGATAGATAGATAGATAGATAGATAGATAGATAGATAGATAGATAGATAGATAGATAGATAGATAAGCCATTCAAGAGCAGTTTTTAATGCAAACTTTTCCGACTCATACCTATGAGTTTATGAGAAGAAACTAAAATCATAAATTTCTCAACATAAAGTATTCTTAATTATAATTTTTAAAAACCTGTTTTATTGGTGCCATTAAGCCCCATGAAGTAGAGGTCAGAGCCCTGTGCCATGTCCTGGTCCAGGTGGGGATACGGTTAACGAGACGTGCTCAGTGGTGATTCGGTGCATTTTAACGAGGCTCTGCGCTACACTCAGCCAGGTGAGTCCCAGCTGGTGGAAAAGCTTCAGCACTCCTCACCTTGAGTTGACTAGCCCTAGGGGAAACAAGATGGATGTACTCTCTGGGTATTTTTTTTTATTTTGCAGAAGGTCACTTTAGGATATGAGGGCAAAATTGCAGCAGCTTACAAGACCCACTTGGCCTACAAGTGCTATATGTGAAACTAAATGTCAGAAGCGAAGAGTGAAAAATGTACAAGAGCATAACAGACCAGTGTCATCATACACACTCATCGCAAGTGTTTTTCCTGCATCACCTTTTTACACCACTGGCTTCGTGTTATTTGTCTTTGTTACACCATTAGGGAAATTAGGGAAAGTGTTGGAGAAAATAAACTTTAAATATAATTGGATATATTGTTAATGGAATATATTATTCCAACTGAATATTTTATTCAACATTATACAGTCAAATAGCATTATTGGCACCCTGATTAAGTATGAATTGAGTATCTATCTATCTATCTATCTATCTATCTATCTATCTATCTATCTATCTATCTATCTATCTATCTATCTATCTATCTATCTATCTATCTATCTATCTATCTATCTATCTATCTATCTATCTACATATATACCTATACTAACATTCTACTAATCCAGGTACTGATGCAGATATTTGAGGTAAAATACAAAAATAATTACAAAATACATAAATAATTACATAAATAATTAAAAAATACATGTTTGTAATTTTTTCACTCTCAAAATCTGTAATTAACAGCCTAATTCTTTAAAGTTATATGATTGAATAACAGTAAAATTTCAGCGAAACACAACCTATAAACATTTAGCATTGCATACAGGACAATGTCAAAAAGTTACACTGTCAAAGGTCACTGTCAATATCTATCATGTAGCTTCAAAATAAGTTAGATGTTATAACGGTAAAGTCTCATTCATTGTATAATTCTCTGTACAGATCAGAAGCATTAAACTGAATAACAACGTATTTCCATGCATGAATAGACAGAGGTACAGAGGTAATGGGTAGAGCAGTGTGTGAATGGGTAAGTCACTTCTTCTCCAAACAACTATAATCAGGCCGTTTTTTTCGACTGCCACACTTGGTGGTCGGCTTGTGTTTGTTTGCTGCTGTGAGGAGTAAACAAACAGCATTTTACAAGCTCCCAGTATAGTCCAATTAAAGAGTCTCATCAGCCAGAACAGGGAAATGGATGGTTGTGCTGGAGGAGTGGAACTTCCTGGGTTGCTCGTCTAAACAATGCTGTGAGAAACTTCTGTGCTGTGGCTTACTGTTGGACTGTAGCATGGGAAAAGACGACAAACAGCATGAGGGCTGCTAATTTCATAACTAATATACTACTTTTAAGCATAATGACTCTAAATAAATTCTGTGTTCAATGATTAAAGACAACTTGCACAGACTAAACAGTATACAGTGTATGGTGTATAAAAATCACAGAGTGAGCTGTTATATGAAAATAAGCAACATTGGGTTTGTGTGTTTTATTTCTTTTATACCAGAGCAATGTGTTAACGAACAATCGACTAAAAAAACACATTGATATTATCAATTCAATTCAATTTAATTCGAATTATTTTTAATTTGTATATCGCTTTTAACAATAAACACTGTCTCAAAGCAGCTTTACACAGATAATGTGGTGATTAAAAGTAAACATGTTCTTTATAAGTAAGTTTGTCCCTGATAAGCAAACCGGTGGCGACTGTGGCAAGGGAAAACTCCCCGAGATGGCATAAGGAAGAATTCTTGAGAGGAACCAGACATAGCAATATGTAATATAATATAGCAATATCATTGCTATATTATGGGATAGCAGCTGTCATGAGTGAGAATCTAAGGCAGATAGTAGTTGTTGTTAAAGATTATATTCAAACTGGGATATAAATACTAAAAACCACAGACAGAAAGTCAGGTGACCAGCAAACAGCAAAAAACAATCAAGAAATGCAAAATGTGCATTACTTCACAAGTCCTTTGTCTGTTCAAGGTGCCTGTTGAATGTGTCAGTTGGGAAAGGTGTTGGGGATTGTAGTCCATAGCTGCCATGTTTGTATGCCATGGTGCGGTCTGGGAGTGGAGTTCTGTGGATTCTGGCATGGACACAGCTCTAAATATTTATACACTTAGTTCTTCTTGAGGGTAATCAGACACAAACATGCCAGCTTACCATTACTATGAATTTATAAAGCACAAACTGTTACAAAACACTTACAGTGGCAACTCCTACAATTGATCTGAAATCTATGTCTCTCTTCCAAAAACTTTACATTGTCGAAGATTAGATGATTACTAGTCAATCTATTAAATTTAACTCATGTTAGTGTCCACCACAGAAGTCACTAAGAGAAAGCCTTTACTATAGAAATGATAATGTTAAAACAATATAAACCTATTATTGGAATTACAGCCACAATTTTTGTCAGAGCTGCATTAAAGTTCAATAATTCAACTGTGCTTTGGTATAAACATAAATAAAATAACAGACACACAGTGCAAATACGACATGTACAGGTGGAAAACACTCTTAAACTTCTTAGGATGAGTGTAAATGTAGCCTAGCCCTAACCCTTTTCTTATTAACCTTTAACACTGATAACCCTGAGAAATTGCAAATGTGAAATAAAATGGGGTCAGATTGAAGAGTAATGTAGAGGAACACTGCCAAATCCTATAGATAAAGCTTTGGAGTCATTAAAACAATTAAAATATTGTAATGAATAAGCATTCTGTGTCCATCTGTATCTCTGTTAGACAAAACATAATTTATTGTGCTATAAGAATATTCAAAGTTAATTTTATTTTGTCTAATATCGCATATGACATGACCAGCTTGCATGAATATGACTACAGAAAGAATCATTTATATTTGTTCTGGCTATATCTCGCATGCACACATACATACATACACACACACACACACACACACACACACACACACACACACACACACACACACACACACACACACCAGCCTGTGCCTCTTGGTCAGGATTCAAACACTGACACTGTCTCTGTGTTTAGAGCGAGCCTTGTCGTAGGGCTGCCTTGTGTCTCTCAGTGCCCTCACCTCCCGGTGGACTGCAGTGTCTGCTGAACGAGCCCTATAATGAACCCACAGCTGGACACGGCCATGCACAAGGACACACAAAATCAGGCTTTATCCCATTCCCCAGCTTTATAGTTTTGACACAGTCACTGCAGTACAGATCATACACACACAGCATAATCTGGGCCTGATATGAAATATGTGAAATAATAATAATAATAACAATTCTAAGGTCCGAATAATGACTGCGTGGATGCTCTTACCATATTCATTTATTTACTCTGGGTTCATGTAGTGAAAATAAGTTTTGATTTTAAATGTCAGCAATATAAAAAAAAACAGTCTTTTGCTGTCAGAAGACTGATTCTGTGAATTTAAACTGTCAGCAAAACTGTTTTGTTTTCTTATTTTTGTCAATGTATAATCACATCTGCATTATATTTCTATTCACTTTTATAATCTACATTATTATTAAAAAATATATATAATAATTAAATCCTATAATTAGGTTGAAAATGTAAAGTGGTAACATATAGTACACATTTTATAGGAAATCTTCTTTACTGTATACTTGGTCAGCACATGATTAACAATTTATAGCTTTGAATATAAATAAAATTAACTAAAATACAGCATTGGTAAGTAACATTAAAGAGTCTTTGCAGATAAATTGTCACATCGCTGGAATTATGTTAAAACTAAAATTAGGCTTAATTGGTTCTTAAATATCCTCAACTGCCTAGAAAATACTGTACATATATCTAAGAACAATTTTTTGTTGGACTCCAGAGGTGCCTAGACTATGTGTTTTGGAAGGTTCATCTTCTACAGTGTTTTAAAAGCTACAGTTAAATGTATTATTCATACATTTAATTGTGTACATACTATTCATTGTGTATATGTGTAATGTAGTGAAATTCCCTGGAGGTTTGGTGTTATGTAAGGCATTAACAGTAATTGTAATGCACAAGGGCATTAAGTGATGCATATACATGTCTAAAGGTAAAACGGAGACATGTTAATAGCATTGGGAGTAACAGTGAGTAACTAAACATTATTATGTAATATCTATTTTTAGACAATATAGTATCCTTTGTTGAAAAAATCTACAGACATGCTTTAACAGCAATGAAATATGAATTCAGGGATCAGGAGGATGACATGGGGTAAAATGTCTTCAGGGGAAAATAGCGAATAGCTAAATGTGTTACATGGAAGAGATCATTTGTAGACGCCAACAGTAGAATAGAATAGAATAGAATAGAATAGAATAGAATAGAATAGAATAGAATAGAATAGAAGTTTTAACAAAACTTTATAACATATATAGCAGTTTAACAAAACAGAATAGATTTTTATCTAAATAGAATATAAAGAAATTAATATCATTTCACTGCATTTTAGTAGAAATACAGATACTTATGTTTTCAAATACTTTGGTAAAGGTTAAAGTTCTAAATATACTATTTTACTCAAGGTAAAAAAGTTTGGGCTCTGTGAAGTACCTAAGTAAAAATTAGCCCCAACTTCTACCTGTTTTATTGTCACACTGGTAACTGGACCTCACATCATATTAATATTAGAATTGTCAGTTGATATAAAAATTTAAGCGTAATAATCACAACTTAATCACATTTTTATCTGTTGTAAATGTACCTTAAATTAAGTCTTTTTAAGTTTTTAATATTCTAATCAACATTGGCATGGACAAATATAGATGCTTTATGCAAATGTTTGTTTACTATTAATGAAACCATCCTCAACATTGAGCATTAACACAAAATATTCTTGTAAATGTTTTTTTTAATTGCGTAAATCACCTGGACACCAAATGAAACCTTTGCTTTGTTTCCACACGGAGGGTTAATGAGGTGATACTGGAAAAAACTTTTCTAACTTTCATACAGATTACATTATCAAAGAATATTGATTTCGATGTGAATTTGTTTATTGAAACTAGACATTTCGAGCTTTATATTCATATATTTATTATGTCTGTGAGGCAGGTATTTACTGAGAGTCAGGTTGTATAATTTATGTGTCTGTAAAGAGAGATGACAAAGAGAGAGAGAGACGGCAGAGAGCGCCCCCATCTGTTTTCATTATTTTACAAAAACACAGCGTTTTGTTGTTATTAGAAATGTACACAAATTAAAGTAGACCCTTTACAGAGTTGAGTGATGCATTGCTCTTATCTGTATAATAAAAAAGAAAAGTAATCTTAGTTCATTTTGCAATTATTAGGAAGAAATGCCACAAAACGCGCCGGTGCGTTTGTCGTCCCCAGAGGGTTAATTGTGGCATCATGGCGGATTTTGGTGCTGAGACTTGGTGCATCAATAAAACAAATATTTAATTAATAAAATGATTACAAATATTTTTTTGGTGAAGATTTTAATTTTATTTAAAAAAGGGACATTGTGAATAAACGTGTGTTCGCTGAAGTTTTTAATTTCGCCCTTTTTTTATATATATATTTATTTATATTTTTAATCAAAATGGTCAAACAGAAATGCGCGCTGAATAAATTGCGTGTTAATAAAACGAGTGACGTTAAAATGAATTTGCGTTCATTTTGAAAGAACTAAATAATAAATTAATACAAAATGAATGTGTTCAGGCTGAACATCCACCATTTAGAACAGAAGCAGAAAAAAGATGAAGATGATCAGGTGATCAGGAATGTCTCTGTTCTCAGTAATGTTTATATCAATGACTCCCTCTGTTTCATTCAGGTTTATATACTAGTCTATGTCTGTGGTGTGTGATAGTCAGGAAAAGATACACCAGTGGTAGATTAAAAAAGCTGCACAATGACAGGAAGTAGGTTGATTGGTTGAAAACCAAAAAATATCGATCATGTCACCAAACTAAAATATTTAATGAGTAAAAGTAAAAAGTTGTCTGAAAAAATAAATAGTCATGTAAAGTACTGATACCAGAAAAATCTACTTAAGTACAGTAATAAAGTATTTTACAGTGTATATACAGATGGTATAAGAGTATATGAGATAAACTAGGATATGCTATGAATTTACAATTATATACAGATAGCCCAAAATAAAATTTGTAACTTTAAGTTTCCAAAATAAGAATATGTTTTACAACAGAGGATTTCCTGGTCAAGTGTAATATCACAAGTTAATTTCAAAAGCATTTTTTAAAGCATTTCAGGAAAAGACAAAAAAAAAAAAGTCTAGTAAGAGTATCTTTTATTGTCAGTGAAAAATAAGAATTCTGAAATTTCAGTCATTCCATAAAATGTGTTAATATGGAATAAAATTATAAAACGCTTATATTATATAACCTTACAACCGAATCTTATAACTGTGAACCTCATTGTGTTTTAATACAAACATTATATTATTCATGAAACTTATACATAAGTTTGGAACCTTAAATAATCAGGCTTCAGGGCTGATCGAAAAAAAAAAAAAAAGGCATATTTTATGGCTTGTATCCACATGTAGATATGATTTTGATAACTTTTTGCAGATTACATGGGATACACATAGCAGATATATTGTATTAACAAGATGCAATCTATATATGGAACACTCATTGTAATAAAATATTGTCTTTGTTAGATGTCTCAGCAAAAATAAAAAAATCATTCCAAATAGTGGTTTCCTCCACTATTTTCCTGGTTATATGTTTGTACACAGCTCATAACATCTTACATAACTTGGTTTGCACTTGGTAATCTCATTCCTGTTTTATATCTCAATTATACCCCTGGGAACTCCCAACAGAATCTTAGATGACTGCACTTTAAATCTATTGTTTGTTCCCATTTTTTCTGCCATGTCAACAAGGTCTATTAAGCAGTCTGAGAATGATATATACATCAAATATTTTCAACAAGCAGGTCCGCCTTAGAAAAGGCCATCAAAGGAATGCATTGTGTTAAATCTACCATTACTGCTGCCTGACTCGTTTGAATAGCATAACATTCTATACGCTATACTTGGTGTATATAATCATTGCCAACAAGGGACTTGCTGGTCAAAAGGTGGCTTCAGAAATGAGGATTTCTCAAGCTCCATTTCACTGTTAAGCCCAGCCACTGGGGAAAAAGTCCAGAGCCACAAATGCTTCTTATCCTCCTTTAGGCTTCTCTGCACATCATAGAGTTATCTTAGTGGATTTAAGCTCACCAGCGGCATCAATCTGGGAAAAAAATAGGAAAGAATCAGGAGGGTATTTTCAGTCCTACTGCTGCTATTTATAAAAATAAAAATAGTAATACTCATGAGTCAGCAATGCCACATCAGACATTTGTTTGGATGACAAAATAATCTGAGTGTAGCTACTAGTAAAAGGGGGAATATCTCATTCATGTTTCATTCATGCTGTATGACATTTGTAATGAGCTACACTAGAATCTGATACTGTACCAATATTCTTTATTATATAGTGAAAGAATGTTTTGTCCTGTTAGTAGTGACATACTGACAATCATTCACTAGGATTCATGTAAAAAAAAGAAAAAAGGAAATGTATTTACTCATTTGTGTGTATTTGTTGCATATTTTTAATTCACTTATGACTGACATAAACCGTTGTAAACAATTACACAACCTTATGCAATTTAATCCATTACTCTAATTCTGCAAATGTCATTCCAAATGTTCATAAACCATAAACTGCTAAATATCAAGCATTGGTCCCAATTAAACTACTACTACAGTAGATTTAGCAACATCGTCAGCAGGCTTGGCAATCAATGACTGTTCTGTGTGAATGTAAATATAAAAGTATTTTAGATGATGAAGAGGGGAAAAGGCACCATTACCAAGACTGCACCATTACCAAGACTGTACAAATAATTTAAAACTATACAGTAGCTAGCTACTGTAGAACTGATAAGTGAGTGCGGGTTCCTCAAGTTGTATTTCGATATAAAGAAATAAACTCAGTTACTCAGTAACTAATGCTAAGTATTTCTCAGTTATAAAACTGTTTTATGAAAGTAATATTCCATTGAGAATTGTACGTTTAAACTGAATAAGCCTGGTTAGCGGCTAATGCTAGCACTATTGATTCTTTAGCGTTTAATGTCCAGCTTCAAGAATTTCTCCGGACAATTTCACATATCAAGGGAGTGAATGAATAAATGAAGGATGGAAAGAATGAAGACATTTGTTGAAGTATGCTGAAATAAGCAGAACAGTTTAATAAATTAAATATTATATGTAAAACACACACACACTTACATACACATCTGTATTACCCAAATAGGATCTACCAAATGTAAACTATTTCATTTATTTTTTTTATTATTAATTTCATTTAATCATTCATTCTATTCTACTCTATTTTTACAAAATATTATAAAATATTATTTAATATAATATACAGTATAACCAGTGGGCATTCTATTAAAAATTGTTTTAAATGTGTAAACTGTTCAATTGTTGACGATCACAAATATTAATAATAATAAACTGCATTAATTCAAAATGTTTTGAATTTCTTCCCCCTAACTGTAAAAAAAAATTTAACTGAATCATGACTTAAAGACCGAGGTACATATCGAACAATGAATTTTGTGTACTGTTACACCCCTAATTGACTGTAACTGTCTTTTGTTTGTATTCAAAATAAAAAATTAAAAAATGAAATAAAGGCTAAAATTACATAAAACAACTGTTGTAACTTTTTGATATGTGTTTATTAACCATATCTAAAGCTGAGGATAAGAAAGAAAGAGAATATTAATTGCTTAAAGCCTGCTTGAACAGATTTTTTTTCATTGTGGATGCCTTAGCAGAGACAGTCAGAGGGAGGCAGGGAGGGAGGGGGAAGTGCTAATTGCTAATTCAGAACCATGGCGTGAGATTTTTTTTCTCACTAGGAGCTTTAGCACATATATTCTCCCTTGCAGCAGCAGCAGAAGGTCTGGCAGTCTTTTAATCCCCTCACACACACCATCAGCTAGCGCGTGCAGGCAAGATGCTTGGTGGTGGCACATAAGCTGCCTCCAGGAGAGAAGGTCTCTTGCACTAATTAGACTTGCTGCATTTAGAGGCTTGTGAGGGTGTGAAAAGGTCTAAAATATAGCCTCTCTGATCTTTCCTTCTTTCTTTGTTTCTGTCTTTTTATTTCATTTTCACCCTTTTCCTGTCTGCATGTTGTCATTAGCATTGGCGGATTCTGCATTTCAACAGGGGTCACGAAGAGGACCATCCTCAAAATTGTTGTGCAGTTCAACACCGTCCTCCACTCGTTTGTTTCTCTGTCAGTCACCTACCCCCTCTGTTGCCCTTTTCCTCCATTCATCCTTCAGGGTCTGCTAATCTTCATCTAAGCCCAGAAAGTCAGTTTCAGCCACAAAGACAGCACTAGATTCTCATTTCTCTTGTTCTCCTTCTCTCTGTCTCGGTATCCGTGCTTTATTATTGATTCAGAGAGGTACGATTCTGAAATCGATACGCACCTCTCGACATTCATGGAAAGGCGAGAGAAATTTAATTCCACACAAAATGGTGTTGGCTCCACATGACTCTAGCACTCAGGGTTGTAGGTTGATGAAGTTAATCATGATTCCATTCTGGTAAATGACTGTGCCCTCCAGTGGCCTTGAGCATGTTATGTGTTGCACGCATATGGGCATGAAGAAAAGAGGCAATGGAGGTGCAGGGGGGGAAAGGGGGAAAACACATGCTTCTATTGATTTTATAGTTTGCAAAATGATATTATTCATGAATACAAACTCATATCATTGCAACCGCAGTAACTGCATTACAATAGATCACTTTGTTATTTATTTCCTGAAAATTCTTCAGACGATCGGCGTGAAAAAAATTAACAGTGACCTATCGATGGATGATAATGAACATAGTGCATTTACTAAACCCAACAGCACCTGCATGAATCGGAAACAATTCATTAGGAGCAGCAAGTCACAATGAACCTATTGCTCTGCTTTAAGTACGCAATCCTCCTACCATCAACACACACCTCCTTTCATTTCAGCCCCTGCCACAGCACAGCTCTACCCCACTCTCTAACATCTCTTACTTTTAAAAATTAATTCACTCAACAGTGACCCCATAGCTTTTTATATATCTGGCAGGGCTGCAGCTCCTCTTCCTCCTCCCACGCTTGCATCAACACACTCAGCTGAAGCCCCCAGCATCCTCTGCTTTAGCCATCAGCTAACGCCAGCCTGCGTTTTTATCCTCCACATGTGACAGTCCCTCTCTCTAGCTGTTAACATCAGTGTCCTTCTACCAAAGTTAAATGTGCTGCATGTGCTATTTAACCATTTTATGTTTTCTCTGTAAGAGTCCCATTTACAGCCAGGCTACAAAAAATATTTTTATATCATGGACAAAAGAGCAGCAGACCTGTTACATCTAATCCTTTTACAAATCATTCCTCCCATGGTAATTTTGCTTGTAGACCCAAGGAAATGTAGACACTAATCTGCCACTGCTCAGTTTAAACAAAACTGCGCTGACAAATGCTCGAGAGTAAAATGATCAATGAATTTTTCAATTGTCCAAATCATTACCATTAACATTAAATGTAAAATATCAAGATTTGCTAAATATTTTCTTTTGGCCCAAATAAAAAGTGCTGCATCTCTAATAAATATAGATTAATTTTAAATATATACTTGTCTTATGCTTTTCAAGTTGAATATACTGAAGGATTTTATTCACATGAACAATCTCAAAACATTGTCTATTAACCTTGACAGAAAGAGATGGTGCGGCAATATTATATGGGGGAAAAAAATCAAGTTAAAAAAAATCTAAGATTACTATATTAAATATTCTAAAGATCTGCTGAAATTATTTAATTCATTCTTTGATTCTGCAATTTTAAGTTTTCTTTTGGCATATATATGAGCTCTAATATATTTTTTGAACACAAACCAAAATGCTCCAATATTAAAACAAGGACCTTCTACACAAAATGTGTACAAATTGTTAGATCTCCTGAAGGCAATATACAAAATTTACTCTATTGGAGACAGAGGTAAAAACACACAATAGTCCGGTTAATTCTTGGAAACATGCAGAGTAGATGATAAGATGATTAGTATAATTATATGCTCACTCACTAGCAGCACCTGTCAGCAAGAGAGTAAACCTTGGTTGCCCACGCTAGGGACGAGACCTTTACTGTAGAACATTGTCAGTGAAAATGCTCATTTAGCAAGTTGTTTTTGCAGCAGAACGGCATTTTTAACAAGGACATAATTTGCATGACTGTTTATGTGTGTATCATAAATTTATCTGTTAAATCTAACCTTAAGCATTTTGTATTTTTTTATGTATTTTGAGTTGCTGTTTGTTTCAAAATAAAGTTTTGAGTCCTTTCTGCATCCCTATCCCTCCTGATTACTTACATTGTTTATTAGGAAAAGCGATCTTCTACCTACAGCGCATTCTGTGTGAAGGAGATAAGGACATTAAAAAGAAATCTCACCTGATGCTCAACAGGCATGAAGGTGAATAAACAAATTATCATCTTTCTCCTTGAAATGAAGTGTTCCTCTAAAAGTGATGATATATACTTTGTACTTTGGGTAATGTTCAATGCTATATATATATATATATACACACACACACTGTATATACCTCACTGATTCAACAAATTAATGATGCTATCAGACAGGAGTAGACCAAGCCAAGGCAGATAATGTAACTATATGCATATTTATAGCTAGCATGCATCCACCCAAAGCCAATGTGTTTGGATGGTTTTGCTTTTAGTGGATTACTCATGAGTCCCATCTACTCAAGTGGCAAATGTATTAGAAATTATTGGACACCTACCAAAAAGGTGATCTAATGCAAATAAATATATTTAAACCAGCAAATCCAATATAAACTGGGGGATCATGGCTGTAAAATTCCAAACTACTTTGACATTGTGGCCAAAGTTATTTATAAGTTAGAGTCAAGAAATTAATTTAGAATTACTTCCAAATCTTATAAAATGACTCTGGATGAATAAGCCTTTAGTTACTTAACTGTCAGTATGTTATATATTATCGGGGCAACCAAAGTGAAGTCCGTAGCGGATGACATATTTTGGAAACGCACCTGACTTGCCTTAAAAAAAACAAATAAAGGTAGCTAACATAATGTATTTAAGTATGCCATACATTAATTTATTCCTTTATTTAGAATGTTTATTTATTTACATAATTGTGCTTTGAACAACGTTATAACCTCTTTATCTCTGTAAAGCTGCTTTAAAACAATGGCTATTGTTAAAAGATAGGAAAAACCTAATAAAAAGAAATGAAATGAATTGAATTGAAGTATAGATAGATAGATAGATAGATAGATAGATAGATAGATAGATAGATAGATAGATAGATAGATAGATAGATAGATAGATAGATAGATAGATAGATAGATAGATAGATAGATAGATAGATAGCAAGTAAGGTAATTACTACATTCTGGACAACCTGGACATAATCATATATTACTAAGAATGTATCTTAATCTATGATATAATGCTAACAAAAACATTAGCAAGTTGCTGGCCAGTGCTTGGTTTCGAGCTATGGTATTCTCAACTCACATAGCATGTAAAAGTCAATACCCGTGCCTGGCTATTGGTTTCAGTTAATAAACAACAGTGTATAAAAACAGGTAAATTACATGCGGACACATATCTGTGTGCTCCTTACTCTAAAAAAGGCTGTCTACCATCCTCTTAAGCTACAGTAATTCATCTGACTACCAAAAGCTGATATGCTGTTTGTGGTGCAACAGGTGAAAAAACCATATCAAGGTGTACTACTTTGAAACCCTTTTTTAAATAGATGTACCATATTTATATATATATAATTTAAATATATACTGTATATTTTATGTACCTGGTATGGTTGGTTTTGAAGAACTCAAACATTGTCATGTCAGTGCAATATATCTGAATTATTGTCCTGATATTTTGACTGATTAACCCTAACTCAATTAGGTGCCAAGTTTTAGCATGAGTAGTTTTAGTATGTGTATGGGGGGGGGTTCAAAAAACGGACAAGAAAACAAAGCTCCCAAGCCTTTGTTTTTTACTGGATACTTTTGCTGCAGCCAAAGACCTGTACCCAGTAATTAAGAGCACCTCTGTTGTAGAATCCATTGGTCAGTGTTATTATGAATCCAAAGAAAGGAACTGATGAGTTTATTTTTCTCATTCTGTGGATTTTCATTGGTTCCTGGACAAAACAATTCTGTTCTGAATCCTATCCCTTACTTGCTCTTGATCTATAACATGTGCTCTGAAAGACATATCTCTGAATTAGGACTAATGCATTTGGGTTCATTTGGAAACCTAATAAACCTCTTGGCAGATTAAAAAATGTCTGATGTATGTGTAGTGGTGCCTAGGATTTGCCATAACTGAAGAAATAAGAACAAATGGACAATGTAATTAAAGAGTGATTAGGAGAGCACTTAATTATTTCAAACTAGACAACTGTGTTTTGTCTGAAAGGGGAAAAAATGTTTCAGCTACAGAATGTGTGCCTCACTACTCTGTAATTGATTTCTCGCTATTTACTTTCTCCTCTAATCATGGAATATAATCATGAATTGCGTCAGGGAACAATGGCATCTTGACGATTTTGATTGCAACAGGAAAAAAGGTGATGAGAGTGCTGAAGGCATCGGTTCTGTTCAGCACAGCTGGTTTGGTGAGATGAGGGAGGGCTGTTTCAAAAATATGCCACATGAAGTTTTTGGTGTATGAATGCTTGGGATAAAATGAAGGATATAAAATATTACCTCAAATCTGATCTGGTTTAGTTTGTGGTAATTTTGACCTTTTAGTCTCATAGTTCTGTTACATCTTGCTAGTGATACTGCATGGTTCAACACACCCGAGGTTCTCGTTCCCGTGCTTCATTCACGATTATGATGATTATATGAGTTGTCTTTGATGAATGCATTTATGTTTAAAGCCAAGCTTACTTAAACTAAAATAGCACTTTTCCAACAGAGGTGTAAAGTGGTTTGGCTTAATTAACCATGATCTTGTATTTTGTTGCTGTTTCTAAGTGGGTCGTGCTGTACTGAAAATATTAATTAATTCGTCTTCTATCTTGGGAACACCGGGAACAAGGCAGGAAGACACCTGGGTACAATGGCAGCCTGTTGCCGAGCATCGGACACTTTTGCACCTAGCGGCTATTTAGTGTAGACAATCCACATACTGAATATATATGTGGATATATTATATATATTTGTCAGAGAATCAAAAGCCGGCATACAGACATGAGGAGAACATGCAAAACTCCACACAAAAGAGCAAACTATGGTCCAAATTGAACCCTGTTTAGCTAGCCCTGTTGTAGCCAAATTCCCCTTCTTGCCCATGAACTTGCACTAGGTCGGTGCAAGTGGTTGAGGTTAGACTATTGAGCCTCACAAGAGCATTAATGCCTCTGAATGGAGTTACATTTCTACTATGTAAGTTGTCTTCAAAAAGTGCTTAAGGTGCTGGTTTACTGATCAGGAGGTTGTGATTTCAAGCCCCCAGTTTTGGAAACTATTGTGCTCCCGAGCAAGGCCCTTAACACTTTCTGCTCCCAGGCTGCTGTATCATGTCTGACCCCAGCTATGCATGGGATATGCAAAGTAAGAATTTCACTGTTGTGTAATGCATGTGTGACAAGAAAAATCCTCTTTACCCCCATTTACTTTTTTAGTAGTGTGGTGAATGCCATAATAATAAGCGAGATATTATATTTTAATATAGTTCAATGATATTTTCACCACTTTCAAGTATTGCCACACTTCACTGTGTTTTGGTGCACATGCAACTACTATCAGATAGTTGACGTATCTATATTTTTACTAAAAATAAAAATCATTACTTCTTAGTCGTGCATTGTCTTTTAAACAAATTTGCTCTGATTTTAGTCCTTTTTTTTACTAATGCATATCCCTAGTCCCCATCTGAGTCACCGATCTACTGAGAAGCTCCTAATACTTTTACAGTTAGTGTTATGTGACGCGTATCCAACATTCTAAGTCGAACAGGATATTGATAATCCTAAATTTGGGTTTGTTAATGAGCTGCACTGTTTATTGACTGTTTATTAAGTGCTAAATGCATTCACACTTACATTTACAGGCTTGCTATCGGTTTGAATTGAAATTTGAAATTTTATACTTGTGTTTGTCTTAATACGACGCAAAAGATCTGTGAAATACAGTGAAAAGCTACAGCTAGCTAAATGAGTTTATCGTCCCGATAGCACGTGAAATAGTGCAGCGTTTTATAAACCGCTTTAGTGGGCGGTTTATTGTTAATAATGGCCTGCGTTAGAGTTATAAAATAGAAGGAGCTATTCCATTTGAGCTTTATGAAAGGAGGCAGACTCATAACAGGTTTTGGGCTATTTTAACATGGAAACTGGCAATCCATCTATGTTGTACACACATCGACATGCACTGCTGTTTTCTCCACCATGGTTGTCAGTGTAAAAGACAGATTACTACGCTACCCAACAAATGAGCCATTACTTTGCAATCGATCTGGCATGGTTTATAATAAAGCATGGGCTTGAGTGTAGATCACACCTTTTTTTTTGTTGCTCAAAGCATAAGCTGTGCTTATGTTAGATGTAGGAAACCTACCAGACTATGTCTGTACTGTCTCTCCAGGGAGACTGAGACCCTCATGCACACGCACACACATATCCACATCCACCCAGGGACACAAACACATGCCGCAATGAGAGGGGTGTACACTTTCCTTTTTTGCTTTAATTAAACCATGCAGTAAGTGTGAAATTAACTCTCTCCTGCATCGGCCTGACAGCCCTGAGTGGGAGTGTGAATCAGGTTCTTTTGTCTCTCACGTAATTAGCACCAGCCGTGATGAGAGCACGGCACCAGTCCACTTAAATGAGGAGCCACCAGCATGATGAAAGGGGAGACAGGAGGAGAAATGAGCGAGAGGAAGATGGAGGAGGATAGAGAGAATGAGACACACAGAGAGAGAGAGAGAGAGAGAGAGAGAGAGAGAGAGAGAGAGAGAGAGAGAGAGAGAGAGAGAGAGAGAGAGAGAGAGAGAGAGAGAGGGGTTGGTTTATTACTACCTGAAAAAAAAAAAGGACATTCGCTTCCTGAGTCCCTTGATAATTTGGCAATACAACGCCATTCCGTCACCCTCTGCTGAAAGAAGAGAAGACGAAGAAAAAAGCTGAGAGAAAGCAGGAAAAATGAGTGCAAGCAGCCTGACAGATGGTACAATTTTCAAAGGGAGAAAGGTAGGGAGTCTTATAAGTTTAAGAACTGATGAAGACAAAATGGGCTTTTAGACACACATAATAACTTGTCAGGGTTCGTCCTGGTCCTCACCGCTTTTCAATCTGACACTACACTGGATCTTGTCTTTGTCTACACCTCTAGTATGTGCTCAACATTATCTGAATAAAAAAAAAAAGGTATCCTTAATCACCTGAGCTGCCCTTTACGAGAATAAAGCCAATTTCCTGAATGCCAGTTACTGAAAATATTTAAAATAGTGCACATGCAGGTTGAGGACAAAAAAGTCTTAGCAATGGCCAAAGCTTGTGTTATTGTGAATGCTATGCTGACTTCTACAGCATAATATCAGGAATGTACCACAGAATAAAACAGCTTTTCTCTTGAATGGGTTTTTATTTTTCCCCCCACTAATTAGTCTGAGCCAAAGCACAGAGAAGAGCTGAAGCACCCATGTTCCTATTTAAAAGAAAAAAATATATACTCTTGAATTTAAAAAAGCAAGCTTATTTAGCTTCCTACTGATTAAGATTAACAATTGTTAGGTACAATTTAATCCAGAAATACAGCTATACATGGAAGTAAATTAATGCTATCTTACAAGATTTAAGATCTTTGCAAAATAGAGTATTTAGTGGTGCCTTATAATGTTAAAATTGGTTTTAAAGAATAGTGCAAAATTTTTGCTTGAAATGAGCATTTCATTTTTCAGAAAACATAGCCCCAAAATGTGTTTCTTTGTCAGTAGGGTTGTATCCTCAGGATTACATCTTATCTACCTCCACTGGAGTGTTAAATGTGAGATGTTAGTGGTTATGTATTGTGCTATGGGGTCATGTTGCACTAGTAATATTTCAGTAGTCTCACAGATGAAAAAATAAAAAAGCAAGAATTTATTTTTTCCCTCGACATTTTCCAGTCATTGTCGATACCATATTAATAAGAAATCCACCCTAGCAGTTGTGAAGACAGCAAACTCTGGACTCAAAGTTCCAAAATGCAATGCAGTGAAACAATATAGTTGTTATGAATTGTTTTATGAAACCCAGTTTAGCTGGTCTACAAGATGATGAACATGTTGGTATCAAATAGTGTTGTATTACAAACCCAAGTCAAGTTTTTGATTTAAACCATGTTTTATTCACAATAGAACAAGGAAACATATTTTGCTCCACAAACGTTGAGGAAAATATTTAGAAAATGCACCATTCAAAAGAAATAATGAATTTAATTTGATGGCCACACACGTCTCAACAAAGTTGTGACAGGGCCATGTCACTGTGTAGTATTTCCTCTTGTTTAAACAATAGTCTGTAAATTTCAGGAACTGTTGCATCCAGGTGCTGGAGCTTTGGAAAAGGAATGGTTTCCATTTGTGTTAAATACAGGATTCTATCTGATCATCTGTTCTTGGTCTTTTTTCATTTTTAATTTCATGATTGACCAAATGTTTTTAATTGGTGGAAGGTCTGGACTGCAGCTCAGCTTAGCACCTGGAATCTTCTACTATGAAGCCATTCTGTTGTAAAAGAATGTAGTATGTAGTATGTGGTTTATCTGTTGTGATTGAATGTAGAAGGTCGTATGTGGTTTCGCTTTTTTTATGTATGAATGCACCTATTAGATATGCAGTCTTTTGAACTGAGTGCTGATAACAGGTTGGGTAGTCCCTCTCCTCTTTAGTATGGAAGACACTATGTCCGTTGTTTCTAAAAAGAATTTAAATTTTTGATTTGAGAACAGTTTTCCACTTTGCCTCATTTCATTTTAATAAGCTTAGGCCTAACTTTTCTGTATCAGGTTCACATATGGCTTCATCTTTGCTTGCTAGAAATGTAACAAATTTAACCTGTATTTATGGATGAACGACAAACTGTGTTTATAGGCATTGATTTCTGGAGGAGATCCTGAGCCCATGCTGTGATTTCCATTACAAAATCATGCCTGTTTTTAATACAGTGCTGCCTGAGGGCTATGAGCATCCAATATTTAACCATTTTTGGCCTTGTCTCTTGCTCACAGAGATTTCTCTATATTCTTGCAAGTTGAGTAAAATTCAGAACAATTAAATTGTTTCACAATTTGCAGATTTTTTAAAAATTGATGAAAATATTTAATCACATTTTCTGCCCAAGTCCATTTTGTAGATCACATTTCAATGAGAATAAATAATATGACAAGAGTCATGAAGGAGTTGTGGAGTTTTCCATTAAAGGGCAATAAAAAAAGTTTTTCAGTTTATATTGCTGCATCAAATGCTGATGTTTTTTAAATGTCAACAATTTTAATCACGATGCTGAGACAAATCCGCTTTGTCTGCCAGCATTTCCCTGCTTATTAGTAAGCAAAACATGTTGGTGCTAAACATGCTAATTTCTTTCAATAATTGACAAGACAAATCCCTAAGCTTTTGTTATCTTTATGCAACATCACACTCTAGGGTTTATTCAGGACTTCCTCTTTAGAACACTAATGTCATGCTGAGTCACTGTTCACCAGCATGAGCATTTTGTTTACACTGGCTCCTTGCTATCGATCTGCCCTTGTGGTAATAGCAATCTGTCTCCCAATATCTTAATTGTTTAAGTGATTTCATTGATCCTTAAATTGTTCCCTAAGTTTATTTGCAGCATGTATACGAGAAGACCAGTGCAATGACCATCATTCCCTTCACCCCAGCCACCACCACTTGCTCCCGACCCCTTTAATGGGGCTGTAATTGATATATCCACTGCCAAGGGGGATGAGCCTGCATTGGCAATGGGGAAGTGTTGTGTAACACTGATTAGGATCATGCTAATGCCATCATTAGATCGTTACTAGCATACGGCATCAGTCAGCACATGGGACCTGTTTCTCAGAGCTCATCTGCATATTCTTGACTACACACTGGTAAAATGATTAAATGAAATGAGCCAAATAATATATGAACATACTACATGCATGCTTTGCCTTAGGTCTTTTCTAGTGTAGCTGCTATGCTTTTATGCATGCTTTTAATCTCTTTATTGCTGCTATAGTTGAAGGAAAAAATCTGACCTAACTAGCATGGTAGAGTTGAAAGCTAAATGTTGAATGCTCAGCAGCTCTCCTCACACTGTTATCTCTCGCCCATATGTGTACCTCAGGGACATTCCTCCTGCTCTAATTTACTTTCTGCCATGTCGCCTGAGCTCCAGGCACAAAGTTGAGTCCATTTCTCACTACTGTAATTCAGATTAAACAATTATAAGGGTTTTATGAAGACTACATTGCACGTGCTGCTGCTCATAAACCGAGAAAGAGAGCAGGAAACGGTTAGAATGAGGGCGAGCACATTTGATCATACTCTCCAATACCACCCCCCCCCCCCCCAACCCATGTTATAATCTCTGTAACTTACAACATGAGCAAAACGCTATCATCCAGAACCTTGAGGATGCTGAGAAGGATTGAACTATTGACCTCTATTACAACTTTATTGGAGATTAACTGCAATACCAGCTCTGCCATGGGTATCAATTGCATCAAAGGTTCTAGTGGACTCAGTATGAACAGAGACTGTGAACAGCCTCTGAAAATCATACAAGGGACACGAGGGACCTTGTCTGTAGTTTAGTTCTTAATAAAATTCAGAGTTGAAAATATTTCTTCGATATATTGGTCTGTTTTGTCCTGTTATCTCACCTCCTCATATGTACACTTTGCTAAAATAAAACAGCTTTGAAGTTTTAACTTTCATGCTAACACCACCTTTAATGCCACTGGTATATGGTGTTATGTACGTATAACTTTCGTATGTAAGTTATGTAGGTAACTAGCTGACCTAAATCGCTAGCATAACTGAGCACAAATGCATTATATAATTATATTAAATTATAAGAGTTAAGTTTGAAATCACTTTTTTTTATTTTGTTAAACACCATTGTAACAGTGCTAGAGATGGAAATTATATATTTTTTTAATCCACTGGTAAATGAACACCACAAATCTTTCAATTGATAGTAATAGTAATACTTACATAATTCATATTTTTGTAAATATACTGTATAGTGCTATATACTTATAAAAATCCACATTAGTATAATTAGAAAAGTTCAACCTAGGACAATCAGGTCACTCTTTCCTAACCTCATGCTGTATATGTTTCCAGTACCCAGAGGTTTGCTTTGATACAGAGGTAGAGACGCTGCATTAGTGTGGGATCTCACAATGCGTGATGGAAGGAGGTCGATACTGAGGTGCCCCATTAGGGCCAGGAACATCCCACCCTAGTCCAATTAGAGCAACACAATTGCCAGCATCAACAGTCCATTATGTCTCTCTCTCCTGCAGAGAGGATGCACTGATCTGCCCATTAGAGCCATGGCCCATTAGCTATTAAGACAGCCATGCATGCACAGAGCACGGGTGCAAATGTAGCCTGGGAAATCTATGAGGAAGGAGTGTATTCAGAATGGATACTGAGTATATACACTGAGCAGATAAAGTAGAATATGTGAATAGCTCTTAGGAATAATGATCATGATGATGACAATTCCCTCTAGGCTCCTTTATTTTTCTTAATAGAAAGAGAATATTTAGAGAAAAAAAATTATTTGTCTTTTGGTGAGGTGGCAAGCTATCAGAAAAGGTAAAAAGAAAAAAGATAAATAATGGCTCCATTTCTTATAAACGCACATTCACGGCTCTTGAATTAATGCTGCTGTATATCTCAATAAAGGCCTCTTCAAAACTAGTTCACAGGTATCCCACACATAAAAACACTTTTGAATATGATTTTAAAACCAATATGTATGTGTAAGCCTATTCATACAGTAATTGTTTTGCACATTTGGCACTGTACATGTTCAGAACATGGAAAGCTTGGATGTTCATACAACATTTATTCTGTGTTTAGTCAAAGACTGTTTAAACAGCTTAGCTAGGCACAAGTTTTTTAAACAAATTCCAAACTTTCATTAAAGCAGCCATAGCATTTTAAACTTAAAATGAGCACTTTTCAACCAAGCTTCTTAATTAACATAAACACATATAGCATGAGAACAATGTTTTAACACAAAGCAGTGGGCCTAAATGTCAAATTAATGAATAGTCATTCCATTAAGATGCCTCATAACAGCTTCTGGTTAGATTAAAATAAAATAAAAATAAATAAATGTATTAACTAAAATATAGCACAATCTTCCACTTCAACAAAAGCTTCACTTTGACAGGTTATGACAGGTCACACACAGTATATATGCTATTGAATATTAGTATGCATTAATTTTGTACTGGCTATTAAAATCCACATCTACATCAACCTGATTGAATTAATTTAAGTGCAAGCCCATTTTTGTTGGCAAGGACTCATTATAAAATGTAGTACAGTAAGTCCTGCTAAATGCTGAACATGTGTGTATGGCAAATTAAACCATGTGTTGAGCCAGGAAATGAGATCAAGAGTGACTTTCCAAACAGGATATATTGTGTAGTGCCAGTTGGAATACAGAAAGTGGAAAATTGGTTTTGTGGTTGCAATTTAGAATAATTTAGCAACTCACTGGGGTCCAACCACATTATACTCTGTCCAATGCCAAGTTGACCAACAACAACTCTTTTTAAATATATTATAGGGCTGTCAATCGATATCGCATGATTGTCATGAGTTAACTTGTGATTAATTGCAACAATAAAACACATTTTATCTGTTCTAAATGCACCTTAAATTAATACTTTTCTTCAAGATTTTAATACTCTAATCAACATGGGCATGGACTTTATACAAATGTATGTTTATTGTTAGTGAAACCGTACTTAACATAGAGAAAGAAGACAACATATTGTAAATGTTTAAAAAGTAATTATGGTGTTTCAAATTAGGTAAATCACCAGGACACCAAATGAAAAGTAGATGTTATAAGCACATATTGTATATAAAGTATATTTGAATAGTTGAATAATTACTGTCAATTTCTAAAATACAGGGGAAAAAATGTGGTTCTGTTTGGAAAGTATTTCAGTACCATTGTTTATCCCCTTAGTGGAAAGTGTCACTGCAAATTAGTACAAAGTTATACAAATCAAATCGAGTCAAATTTTACTTGTCACATACACATGCATACAGAGTACGACATGCAGTGAATGCTTTTTACGACTGTCCGGCATTTAAGCATAAAAAGGAATAGAATTAAGTATAAAAATAAAACAAAAAAAAAAGGGGAATAGATAAATAAAAAGTATAAAGTATATAAAATATATGTATATACATAGATGCATATGGTAGATATCGAAAACAAATGAAAGTGATCTAGTGATTGTCCTTAAAGTGTCCATGTGCAGTATGGTGTGGTATAAAGTGGCACTGTGCTGTGCAAGTCCAGAGTAGAAGTGACCGTCCAGAGTTAAAGTTTTGTAGTAAAAGTTGTGCAGAAATGAGTAATGATGGAGAGGGAGGTCCAGTACTAGATCCTGGGTGTTTCCTATTTTGAACTTCGAATGGCCTGTGGAAAGAAGCTTTTCCTCATTCTCTCTGTGTTTGCTTTCAAGGAGCGGAAGCGCTTCCCTGAATGCAACAGAGAAAAGAGTCCAACTTAGTTTGGTTATTTTATACAGAAATCTGTTATATCAGATGTATGTTTTCAGTAACAATTAATTTCCGTATATAACCCCAATTTTAAAAAAAAGCTTGGACACTGTGCAAAATGTCAATAAAAACAGAATTCAATGATTTGCAAATCTCATAAATCCATATTCTATTCAGAGTGAAACATACAAACAAACAAACAAACAAAAAGAAAAAAGAGAATATATACCATTTTAAGGAAAAACATGGTAATTTTAAGATTGATAGCTGCAACAAATCTAAAAAAAGTTGGTACAGGGCCATGTTTACAACTGTGTAGAATCATGTCTTCTGTCCGTATACATCTGGGAATTAAGGAGACCAGTTGCTGAAGTTTTGGTACAAAAAGGTTGTCCCATTAGTGTCTCCTACAGGATTCTAGCTGCTCAACAGTACTGGGTGTTCTTTGTTGTATTTTTTGCTTCATAATGCACCAAATGTTTTTAAATCATGAAAGGTCTAGGCTGCCGGTTCCAGTTTTGCACCCAGACTCTTCTATTACTAAATCATGCTTTCTTGTTTTCTGGGTGGAAGCGTTTGCTGCTCTTAAACCTGTATATAAAGTTCAGCTTTGATTATGCCTTTGCAAATGTGCAAGCTACCTATTCCACAGGCATTAATGTACTCCCATACCACCAGAGATGAGGATTTTTTTTAACCAAGCCAGATGGTCTCTCCCCTTTTAGGTCCAGAGGACGTGGTGTCCATGGTTTTCAAAAAGAAATGTAAATCTGACCACAGAACATATAAAATGAGAGAGGATGGCAGCATTTCTGGATCAAATTTATGGCAGCCTTATTCTTTGCATGATAAAGATTTAACCAGCATTTGTGGATGATATGGCAAACTGTGTTCACAACAGGCATCCGATATAGATTTTTTTTCTTGTCCCTTGTGCACCGAGATTTATCCAAACTATTTTGAACTTTTGATCATATGTACTGTAAATGATAAGTTATTCTACTGTTTTGCAATTTTATGTTGTCTTTCACAGATTAGTTAAGCATGCCTAACTTTACTACTGAGAGACTCTCTAAGATAAATAATTTTAATGACCTTTTATTGCAAAATGTTTCTCCAAATAACTTTTCCAGACTTTTGTTGTCCTAAGTCTGTTGTAGCCATCAAATTGAAAATTACCTTATTTTTTCCTTATAATGGTAGATTTCCTCAGTTTTAACAATTTATATGTCTTCAGTGTTCCATTGTGAATGTATGAGATACTACAAATCATTGTATTCTGTTTCTATTTACATTTTACACAGTTTTCTTTTTTTAATTGGGTTTAAATTATATCAGATAACAATTCATTTCTATTTAGAACTAAGGAGAAACAGTTATCAAGTTTGCTGCCTATTTGGAAAAACTCCTAGCTGGCTCCCTTATGAAGCTGGTTGAAAATATGTCAAGAGTGAGCAAACCTTCATCAGGATTAATGCTACTCTCTGTGACACCGTTCCACTTCACAGCTTCAGGGTCTCTGGCTTCCTCGATCCTGAGTTCGGGTTCCTGTCTGTGTCAAGTTGCTCATGTTCTCCCAGTGTCTGTGTCAGTCTCTGGTTTCTTCCCACTTCCCAAAAGCATGTATATTCATGAATTAGCTACTCAAAATTCACCTCTTAGTGGAAATGGTTTTTTTTCATGGTGCCATGGAGTCCTACATTGCATTCAGAGAAACAAATGCTTCCCAGTTTAAGTTATCATTTTACAATTTGATAGACTGGATTTCCCCACCACCTAGCTTTGATTGAAAAAAATATTTCTGTTTTCTTTTCTTTTTTTTTTTCCTCAGTGCTGCTGCTCTGTAAAAAAAAAAAAAAAAAAAAAAAAAAAATTAAATAGAAAAAACAAATTGTAAAGCCCATGAAAGCTTAACGAGAAGGCTCACCTTTTGGACCAGATGCCTCTCTGCTGCCACATGTGCCAGCATTCCAACACTACATCTGTTGACTGTTTAGCTTTCACTCATCTTAGCCAGTTTCAACTTCCTGTATATAATACATGCATTTTTTTTCTTTTTTACAAAAAGAATAATCTTTCCTTAACACAGAGCTTTCTGCTGCATGCAAAAATATGCTAATACAGGCTTTAAGGTTTTCAGTACTACTCTCATGAAATGCTTCAGCTATCACATGACTGACCCCAGTCTCAAATATAAAGTAGGAAAATCGTTATATAATGCATAATTTCTGCCACAGAAAAAATGAGCTTTGATGTTAAATCTGCCTTTAATCTGCTGTTCAAAGTCTCAGTAAATACCTCTGGAAACCTTAACAGAAGCCCCCAGAGGATCATTTCCTGCCTATCACAGCCTTTGATTCCCTGAGTACTTTACTGTCATTAAGTCTTATTAACTCCACTCATTTTATTGAAGCAAGTGCGGTTGTGCAAAAGAGACACTAGATTATTCATCGCTCCTCCTCCTGATGCACTGAGACAACAACTTCATTGGTGATACTGGAGTATGATCAAGCCAGGAGTAGTTCAGTTGGGTTTATAATTATTTTTACAACATCAACACATACACTATAAACATAAACCACAGCAAATAAACCATCCTGGTTCCGTGAACTGGGATTAATGGTAAATATTATGTGCTGTATTCATGGTTACTTACTATTGTTAATGGATTATTTATTTGCTTCTTGGTGCTGTGGGCAGAGTTGGAGTCTGATGGCCACTAAAAAGTAGATAATGTAATTGTGTTAGAGAAATATCGCCAAGGATTTATTCTGTAGTATACAATATAATAGAAGAAAACACAATGGCACCAAAGAGACAGGGTCTTAACTATTGTTTATTAAATTTTTTCTACCCTTCCCTCCATTCCCAGCCCTGTCACCTCTCCAACTGCCTACCCACACATATAAAAAATGCATGTAAAAAACCCAAACTGTAAATACATTCTAATTAATAAATGTGAACTTTCTTTGGGCCAGTATTCTCTGGTTTTATATCTGACCGCTCACACATTTTTTTTAGGATCCCACAGCATCCTAGTCTTCATGCACAACCCTATTCCTAATCAGAAAAAAGATCTACCTAAACATATCTGTATTTCTGTTTGTTTAGAGCACATTTCTGTTCATTTTAAAATAATGTACTTATATTTGGTTTAGGGCTTCTTCTTCTGCTTCTTCTTCTCCTTTTGGCTGCTCCCTTTAGGGGTCACCAAAGTGGATTATCTGTCATGATACTACCCTGTCCTTTAGACTTAGAACCTTAGAGAATACACTTTATTGTCATTTTAGTGATACAATCAAATTTGTTTTGCTTACATCTGAGAATTGATAGCTACACCTCTACATCTGCCTATTTCAAATCAACAACCTTCATGTCTTTCCTCACCAAATCCATAAACCTCCTACTTGCCCTTTCTCTTTTCCTCCTTCCTAGCAGCTCCCTACTCAGCATTCTCCTACCGATATACCCCATGTCCCTTCTATGCACATGTCCAAACCATCTCAATCTCACCTCCCTCACCTTGTCTCCAAAACCGATCCTTGATGCAGTCCCACCTCCATCTTGATTCAGTCTGTTGTTCCTACTGCACACTTCACTGCAGTCACACTGTCCTTATACACGTCCTGCACCACAATCACATACCTCTTCGACACACCTGACTTCCTCATACAATACCACAACTCCTCTCTTGGCACCCTGTCGTACGCTTTCTCTAAATCCACAAACACACAATGCAACTCCTTCTGACCTTCTCTATACTTCTTTATCAACATTCTCAAAGCAAAATATATTTCATCTGTGGTGCTCTTCCTTGGCATGAAACCATACTGTTGGCTCACAGATGGTCACCTCTTCTCTCAGCCTGGCTTCCACTACTCTTTCCCATAACTTCATGGTTTGACTGATCAACTTAATTCTCCTGTAGTTACTGCTGGTCTGCACATCTCCCTTATTCTTAAAAACTTGTACCAGCACACTCCTTCTTCATTCCTCAGGCATCCTCTCACCTTTCAAAATCTTGTTAAAAGGCTGCTGCTATTGATTATTTTAGTAATCAAGTATTTTAACAATTATTCCATCGATTAATCGAGTAATCGAATAAGAAGGACTTTTTCTTTATTAAAGAGCAATACTAAATAAGAGAGAGAAAATAAGACCAGTCTCTTGAAATAAACAAGTCATTTGCTTTTCTTTTTTAGAAAAAGTTAAATTTTTATTGCTAAAACTGCATACTGATATTCTGCAGTGAAGTGAAAACTAAACCCATTCATTGTATTTAATATCCACATTACATCAAAATAGAGTAAGTCGCATAGAGTAAGTTATGGGAAACTATTCATTTATTATAATTATGTAATTAAAATATTAAATATATTCATTCTATATTCTTTATTATAAATATTTATTTATTAAATCTCGCACAGTATTTTATGTGCTTTACTTGTCTCCGGAAAAGTTGCTTGAAATTTTCCACACACTAAATCTGTGTATTTATTGCCAGGTTTAAAAACGTGCTCCACCACCTGCTCTATACGGCCACTGTGAAGGAACTTTTTGAACGCGCTGTATATAAATAAAAATATAAAAATCAATGTTGAATTACTTCAAAAATGTTAACCGCATTGTAACCCTAACCCTAACCCTACTACTACTACTACCACTACCACTACCACTACTACTACCACCACAACTACCACTAATACCAGCGTCAAATTGATTGGCTTCAATGAATTTTTGTAATCAAATTACTCGAATTAGTTGAGGAATCGTTTCAACACTAATTTGGTTACCACATAGTATACCACATTAGTATGCCACAAATGAATTAAAGTTTGGACTACCACTACTACCACTACCACTACTACTACAACTACTACTAACACTACTACTACTACTACCACTACTACTACAACTACTACTACCACTACTACTACCACCACTACCACTACCACTACTACTACAACTACTACTAACACTACAACTACTACTACTACTACTACGACTACTACTTTTACAACTACTACTACTACCACTACTACTACTACTACTACTACTACTACTACAACTACCACCACTACTACTACCACTACCACTACTACTACAACTACTACTAACACTACCACTACTACTACCACTACTACTACTACAACTACTACTACTACCACTACTACTACTACAACTACTACTACTACCACTACTACTACAACTACTACTAACACTACTACTACTACTACTACTACCACTACTACTTCTACAACTACTACTACTACTACTACTACTACCACCACTACTACTACCACTACTACTACAACTACTACTAACACTACTACTACTACTACCACTACTACTACTACAACTACTACTACTACCACTACTACTACCATTACTACTACTACCACCACTACTACTACTACCACTACTACTACCACCACTACCACTACCACTACTACTACAACTACTACTAACACTACTACTACTACTACTATTACTACGACTACTACTTCTACAACTACTACTACTACCACTACTACTACTACTACAACTACTACCACTACCACTACTACTACAACTACTACTAACACTACCACTACTACTACCACTACTACTACTACAACTACTATTACTACTACTACTACCACTACTACTACAACTACTACTAACACTACTACTACTACTACTACCACTACTACTTCTACAACTACTACTACTACCACTACCACTACTACTACTACCACCACTACTACTACTACTACCACTACTACTACAACTACTACTAACACTACTACTACTACTACCACTACTACTACTACTACCACTACTACTACCATTACTACTACTACCACCACTACTACTACTACTACTACTACTACTACTACCACCACTAGTACTACTACTACTACTACTACTACTACCACCACTAGTACTACTACTACTACTACTACTACTACCACCACTACCACTACCACTACTACTACAACTACTACTAACACTACTACTACTACTACTACCACCACTACTACTTCTACAACTACTACTACTACCACTACTACTACCACCACTACTACTACTACTACTACTACTACTACTACTACTACCACCACTACTACCACTACTACTACCACTACTACTAACACTACTACTACTACTACCATTACTACTACTACCACCACTACTACTACTACTACTACTACTACCACCACTAGTACTACTACTACTACTACTACTACTACTACCACTACTACTACTACTACTACCACCACTTCCACTACCACTACTACCATTACTTCCACTACCACTAGAACAACTACTACTACTACTACTAATAATAATAATAATAATAATAATAATAATTATTATTATTATTATTATTATAATGATAAAGAAATATAACTTGTACTGATCTACAGATCTAAAAAGATGTGGCTTTAGTTTTTTATTTAGTAAAACAAAAATTTTATTTACAACAGTTTTCTATTCATTATTTTCCACTCTTCTGGAAAACAGGAAATAAATTATTGACATTCTTCTAACAAGTGATGGTGTGAGAACAGAATCTGCTAAAGCCATGAATATCTTTCCCCATACTCAAACTTGTCCACTAGCCACATTGTCAATATTTCATTTCCCTAAAATCTGTACTAAGACAGTATGACAAGTTTACCAATGATAGTCAAGATTTATAGATTAAATGTAGCTCTGTTTTACATAAATAACATGTTCATATGTGGCATAATGCACTTTTAATCACAGACAAATTTTTTTACTGCATACTGGTTCAAACTTTCTGACTACACACAGATTGATATTACTATCAAACAAAACTGAGCTAAATAGAAACAGAGGAGATAAGCAGAGTGTGGAAAAGAGTCAACTTTTTAATTATTCATGTTCATGCGTATCAGTGTAAATGCTTCATATTGAAGAATATTAAGATTTGCCTTTAGTCTAGTACATAAGCAAACAGCATGAATAGTAAAAACTGACCACAGGCTTCCCCATTTTTCTATCCATGTTTCATGCTGCATTTCACACTTATCTCTCTGGGCCTGAATGATGTGTGGTCAAAATTGTCAGAAAATTTGGCTCAGGTATCCTGAACACCCTACAGCCTGTTCTGTACAAAAATGGACACTGATTCTAAAGAACATTCTGAGAAGTTATTTCTTGCTCACATCCAGAACGTGACGCCAATACAGATATTTATCTATTGAAGACTTACAGTAAAACAGTTTGAATTAGACAATACCTCGAAGCATTCGTGCACCTAGCAACCAATGCTATTAAGAATATTATTAAACACCTCCTGATCCAAACCTTATTAATGTTCAAGAAGCACAGCTGAGCTGAATTTACTGAAATTGGTGATCACGAACAGAAAAAAAAGATCTCAGTCTCTCATTTACTTGCAGCAGTATTTCCAGTTCCAAAATCGTATGACCATTATTTACCTGATCACTATTTTCCCTTTCATATAAGTCGTAGCTTAAAAAACAACTTACATTTTCTCCTATCAGTAAATATTAATCTTATCAGCACACTCCATTGTGTATCTTTTCTACTTTCATTTGAGCACAACATCAAATTAATGCCACTTAAAGAAATATAGACACTATGCATGCATGTATGAATATCTAACAAAACAAACAAAAAACAAATACACACACCTAAACTTTAATATTACTCACTGTAAAAAAAACTATTTGAATAGAAATGAAGCAAAGGAACAAATCTTAGGAAACCTTTAAAAAAAAAACAAGACATTATATATATATATATATATATATATATATATATATATATATATATATATATATATATATATATATATATACAGTGGAACTTTGGAGCTCGCGAGGGTTAGGGACCATGACCGGTCGCGAGTTCCGAATTTTCGCGACCTTTTGATTCGCCCCTTCCAACCCAGTAAAAACCCAAAGAACACTATACGAAATCAATTTAAATGAGTAAAATAACACTATTCCACTCCATAACACTTAATTATTAGACAATTTTAATGAGATAAACCTTGATTAGAATTGTTAAAACTAGCGTTTTGAGCAGCTCGCGGTTGCTCACGAGCCGATCTGAATGAGAGTCGCCGGTCGGAATGAAAGTCGCGAGCATGCGAGGTCGCGAGCGCTGAGGTCGCGAGCTCCGAGGTTCCACTGTATGTATATATATATATATATATATATATATATATATATATATATATATATATATATATATATATATATATATATATATATACACACTTTATTTTGTATCTTTTAAAATGCTCATATATATATATTTTATTTTATGACAATAAAACCAATAAAAGTACCTAAACAATTATAGACGCAATAAATACATGAATAAATATGTAACCAAACAAAAACTATCTAAACAAATATACAAAAACATTAATATCATTTACTGTAAAAAAAAAAAACAAGCTAAATATAAATGAAACAAAACAAAAAAAAAACCGATAGAAATATTTAGTGTACTAAATAAAAAAAAATAAATAAACATTTTATCCCAAAAGTAAATAAAAAAACATTGATATATTCCAGCTCTTTTGAAAGAGCAAATGCACTAAATCTTGGAAGGAATGATGCAGAATAAGCCTCTTATATTGCAGGCCTTCCCTCGTCTCTGTGCTGTTTGTCACTAAGCTGCTGTGTGTGCTGGGCAAAGAAACATCAAAGGCCGACAATAATATTTGTATGCAAGTGTTTGGATTATATTCTCTTCCATACAACAAAAAAAAAGCCTTAAGGCTCGTGACAACTGAAAAGCACAACCCAGTGTCAATAACAGTATCCTACTGGTGCATAATGCTATTAGGATGCTACAGAGGCTCGTCTCCATTTGTAGGGAATAATAATTATTTGGTTACTCTTTGAGTCCTTAGTTTAGTGGCTGGTCCAATGAAAAAAAAATCAAAAGCTGTTAGTATACAGCGTAATGGAAACATGTTTGAATTTGTATTTGTTTTAGTTTTATAAAAGCCCAAGCTGAGATATCTTTCTTCATATTCATATCTATTCATGTGGAGATAAGGAGGGAGTAAAATAACATTCCGCATGAGAGGGTGCTATACGACACCCCTCCATCTGGACGCATGTCCCTTTTTCACAAAAACAACACAAGTTTACCATGTAGCCTCCACACTTCCTCCTCCCAAGGCTAACACAGTGGCCTCTGATAATTCGTTCTACTCTCTCTCTCTCTCTCTCTCTCTCTCTCGCCATCACTTCCCGCAGATCCCTGCTGCTGTTTGTGCATCATTTTCCTTTAGAGGGATTATGCATATTTCTGAATGCTAATGAGAGTGGCGCATTGGTAATCATCACCTGGGCTCCCTGAAGGTTGCTCTCCTACATAGCAGACATGAATAAATTATTAAATGAAATCTAATTTCATTTGCGGAGCAGCTGAATCCAATTCGGCTTTCTCCTTCCGCAGACTGCACATCGGTGACCCCAAGGTTTTAATAATATTATTTAAATATAACACGCAAGCGCAACAATAGAGACATGCTATAGAGCCTTCAGCCACAGCAAAAAAAAAAAAAAAAAAAAAAAAAAGAATATGAAATAATTCAATAAAAGGACTGCGGATACAGTACAAGAATATTTGCTGCATGCAAAGGAATTGGAAGGAAACACGTAGATGAAAACTTGGCTACTATGCACATGTTAGATTTATTGGATTAATATTTCTCTCTGAAAAATTTTCTTTTACAAAGCATATTGCTGTGGGGGAAAAAAACTTCTATTTACTAATGTAGTATCTTTTAAATGATGCTAAAACACTGTAAACAGTTACACACTGGAAAAGACAGACTCAGGCAGCACCTTGCATTTCTATTGTTGTTTCAAGTGTGTAATAATGTGTGTAATAATGTCCTGCCTCTTCCAAATATCATGCTCAATTAACAGGAAAGCTGTGCTGAGTGTCAGACCGTACAAAAACTGGCCATCACTTCATACATGTTTATTACACACACCATGATGATGACTTGTTATAGATGTGCAATCCAAAAGGCTCTTTCTACATTTAAAGCACATGAAAACCTAGTGGCCAATTGACACTGTGTAAATAGGCACAACTGTCAATGTCTACAGACTGAGCTTAAAATAAATAAGCTATTCTTTTTCATAAACTTTTTCAAATACATTAAATTACCACAAGGTTGGAGGCACACAATTGTATAGGATGTCATTGTATGTGGACAAAAAATTTTTTTCCTTCATGGAAAAATTAGTTCCCAAAAGAGTGTATACTTCCCAAAAGAGTGTATTATTAATTAAATGTGAAATAAATGTGCAATGGCATGTTAAAAAAAGTACAAACAAATCATATAACCAGGTGTCCACAAACTTTTGTCAATATAGTGTACCTACAGTGTCTATAAGTGCCATTGGTGTAGTTGCATATACTTCCAAAAAAGATTTTTTGAACACAAGCCATTTGGTTACAGCAAAAACCATGAACATTGACTATTATTTTTGCAAATTTTTTTTTCTCTTCCTTTAAAATAGAGCCAGGATCCAGTCGAGACTCAACCATACATACATGCATTTCAGCAGCAATTTGACAATGACATAGTTCTTGGTGGTCTCTTATCTCCAGGACACTGACAAGGTTTAATCTCATATGAATGACACTTTTAATTGAAAAATGTTGGATGAATTGTGTATGTATTAAGTAACTCGTGGGAATGTAAATGTAGGAGTATTGAATATATATTCTAAAAGAAGTTTAGCATTTTGAACTGACTATTTTTTTAAGTCCGCATAGGTTTGATTTGACAGAAGCTTCAGCCTCCCCAGTTATCTCCTGTTATGCCACTGAAAAGAGCTAGCTATAAACTGGAAATTATGCAATGGCTAAATTAAGGAAAACAAAATGTAGACAAAAACGGTGACCTTTGAGTTGAATCTTCATCCTCAGGAAGAGGGCAAAGTCCACAGGAGCAAAAACTGGTAAGTAGATTGTTCTCCGACAATCATCATGCGCAAGTTGACGAATGGTTTTGACATTTTTTGGTGGTTGAGCTCATTGAAGGTCCTCTTGATCTCTCGTCATCTTCCAGTGATGTTCTTCCACTCTTAAGCACACGTGCTAATCAAAACACCTTGAACGACTCATTGCAGCATCAACGCATGTCAAACGTCTCTGCGGCAGATTTGCCCGATTTCACACAGAATTTCACGTCAGCTCTTTGTTTTAACTTGCTGTCCATAATGAAATTGCAGACGTGGTAACACACATGGTCAGAATAGCACCAATTAGCATCCTTAGTCTCTAAACCTTTGGATAGCACTTTGTATGAAACGACCCTCTAATGATATATGGAGACGGATGATCCCCAGGGGAAGGTGGTAGCTCACTGGTTAGGGGTCTGGGGTACTGCTCAGAAAATCAGGGGTTCCAGACCAAGTATCACCAATGTGCCACCCTTTGGGCCCTTGAGCAAAACCTTTAACCCTCTGTGCTCCAAGGTCACCGAAACATGGCTAAACCTGTGCTCTAACTCCAGCCTCCTAACATCACAAAGAATTTTTTTGCATACAGGTACATGTGACTAGTATAAAAACACTTTTCTAATGGGAGCAGAAGGGAGAAAATAAAACATCCTAACCTGGGTTAAAACTGAGGTTTAGAATGATGATAACCCAGAGTTAAGCACAGCATAAAAAGTGAGCAACATAGGAGTCATGCACTGCTCAATTTAATTTATTTTTGCACAAATGTTGTTTGCATATGTGCATGTTACATAGTATTGGGTGTAGGTCTGTACATGTCCTAGTTAGCTTTGTGTTATCTATGTAAGTGTATTCATGTTTCATGTTGCACCATGGTCACGGAGAATCGCTGCTTTGGTTCACGGTGGACTGTACCAACTCTATATAATAGAAATGACAAAAACTGACTTGAAGTGACTGGTTCACATTGTCCAGTTTTTGCCACTATTTCTACTTCTGTAAATGCTCCTAATTAAACAGACCAGAACAATGCAGAAAATCTCATTTATAGACGATATCTGTAAAGAACTGCTGCTGTAATCAGTATGACTGTCTGGTACAATACCATTCCAGCACTCTCACAATGCACTCAACACACTTAGTATATGTGAGGGTGATGTGAGAATGTCTTATTTTAAACATGCTATACAAAGTTCAACCAATATAAAATAAAAACATAGTTATCAAAAGGCTGTCCAGAACAATACAGTGCAAGTGTAATACAGTCCAATAATAGTACTTTTTGTCTACTTGGAAATCCTGTTATTTACTGTATTCGCCATGTAAAAGAAATTCAAGTTCTATACTTCTCATGACAAGAGTAGCCCTTTACAAAAGTGTGTAACATTTCTGTTTCCATTTTTTCCTTTTCTGAACCCCCTTTGACACTCATCTTTCAGCCCACCAGGAGTGGAGTGTGTGCCTGCTGAAAAAACCTCTCAGGCACTGTGGAGACACACAGGGTGTTGGAGGTAGAGCAGAGTGAACACAACACACACACACACACACACACACACACACACACACACACACACTGCACCATGCCTCTATAGCTGTCAGGTTGATCACAGGAAGCTCGCTCCTTCGCCACACACCAGCACACATGTCAAGAGCAGGACAGGGAGAGGAGAGGAAGCCGGGGCCTTGCAGACTTTAGCGTAGTGACAGGCCATAAAATTCAGAGTTAAGGAGGAGTGAGAGCGAGAGGAAGAAATGTCCCTAATGTCTCAACCCATTTTAACCTCACTAAGCCAGTAGGAAGACAGAGTAGTACAGTGGAGTGTTGAAGAACGGCTGCACACTTAATCATGGAATGGGGAATGTTCTTAATATATAGATTTCTCTACCTGTTCCGTAGAAACCATGTGATAGTATATGAAGAAAATAAAGCATAAATATTGAGTAAAGGATTTTTAGTAGATATATAAAAATTATGTTTGTTACTTCTGGGAAAACATTTTTGCGTGATTTGTTCACACACTAGTCTTGTGATCGTCCAATTAAAAGCTCTCTGGAACGTATCAGTCGCACCCCCAGGGGCCGGGTCTTGCTCTTCAGCAGCAGCTCATTAGCAGAAAACATGGGTTGTCAGTGCAGTTTTGGCATCGTCCTGCACATTATTCCATTATTTCTTTTCTGTCATCCCGTGCTTGAGAATTTGGGAATAAGGCCGAATTTGTGCAAGTTCACTAATTGTGTCACTTTTCAAAGGAGTGTTTTACCAGCTAGGAGCTGTTCAATGCAGCAAGGCCTTGCTACCTCAGACTCTCTGTGTAGACAATCAGGGCATCTCTACCATTTTTTATATTAAATATCCAATATTCTAATATTAAATACAATATAACTATATAATATTATAATTTGATTATAAGCCTACCATTCAGTTACATCAGATGCTTCCTGAAGATGACCCTTGTAGATGTTCATCACCATCAGCACCACTGACGGTTGACCTCTGCGCAAGCATGCATGGCATAACTCCAAAAAACACACAGCATCTCGTCAATATCCTTCACATTAAAGTCATGAAGGCGGCAGAGGGAAATCCTCTCGCATTTTTACAACTTCGCTGTGCTTCATTTAAAGCTGGTTCACTACTACTACTGTCTGGTTTGCTTATATTTGTTGGGGGGCGTGAGGATTCTTAAACCAGTCAATCTCTCAACCTGCTCTCAACCACACACCATCACTCTGACTTTCTTTTTCAAAAGGATATGCTACAACATATATAATAAATTCGACTTCGATATGAGTAAACACAGGCATCTTCATTAAAGTTTTCATTCAACTGAGTAGATACTACAATGGAATGATTTCATGAGTTGACAGCATGGGCAGGAATGCTTTTTTGACATCATGCACTGATGTCAATGAGGAGACGCAACTTTCCAAGAAGGAATTCCTAGTTAAGGGATATCGTCACTGTTTTTAACTTTTCGGGGGTCGGAAATAACGACCGAACGCGGCTCGAATGCCTCTCAAGCCATTTCATGTAAATGCATGTAAATGAAGTGCATTAAAACACCCACAAGCACTGCTGAAGTGTAAATTCCTGGCCTTTCAAATCCATTTTATTTGGATTGGACAGGGAAAAATCTGAATAATCAATGCAACCGTGTAGAACATTAAAAACATTTGCGAAATAAGGATGCTCACAAGACCTCAAAACATTGTAGGACATTATTTAGCAAATAATGCAAAAAAAAAGAAATTTTGATATGATTACAATAAACCAATCATATGATTATTAAAGCTATTTCTAGACATGTTTTACTAATTCCAGGTTTAAACTAGTGTTTATTATTATATTATGTATTATATTTATTATATAAACACATATACACTATATGGACAAGGGTATTAGGACACCTGTCTTTTCCAGCCATATGTGGTTCCTTCCCAAACTGTTGGCACAAAATTAGAGGCACACAATTGTATGTCTTCAGATGTCTAGCAACTTGGGAGACCCGAACCTTTTGCCAACATGACAATGACCCAGTGCACAAAGCCAGCTCCATGAAGATATGCTTTGCATGGGTCAGACTGGAAGATCTTGAGTGCAGCTCTGACCTTAAACCTATTGAACACCTTCGGGATGAATTGGAATTCTGACTGCACTCAAGGCCTCCTCACCCTACATCAATACATACCCACCAGTACTTTACACCCTTGTGGCCGAATGAGCACAAATCTCCACAAGCACGCACACAAATCTAGTGGAGCATTTTCACGTCTTGATGTTCAAAAAGCACAAACCAATCTTAAGGTCAGGTGTTCACAAACTTTTGTCTATATATTGTAAAAATGGCAATAAACATGCCAATTTATAGCCTGAAATGAGAAAAGCATCTGAAAACCAGCTTGAATAATCTTATATTTGATCTTAGAAATATAACATACCCTTCAACACTATATTTTTTTAACTTTCCATCTTATTTCCAATGCAGGCTTCAAACTGTGAAAGTATTTTGTGACCTCGATATTCTAATAAGCCCCATCTCCCATTTATTCCTTACCCAAGCAGAACCGTATAATATAAAGGTCACGATTTATTGATCTGTTAAATAACAAAATGTTGCTTATCGCAGAGCTGCTAATATGCACCAAGAACTTTTACATTTACGTTTTTTAAAGTTTGGCTGCGAAAACATTCCTCATGTCTCTTTCCGCAGCTGGAGCCGTTAGTGTGTAGTTGTATGCTTGTGGTAAGTAAAGGAGAAGAGAAGGGAAGGCTAAAGGAGAGTGGCCGCGCTGTGCCATGCTGCCCATGGCACGCTGTTCTCCCTGGCTGCACTTTCTGCTCAGTGGTGGTGCCTGAGGCTGGGTGAGATGAAGCAGGCTTCTAACAAAACTAACAGAATAGACGCTGGCTATCAACTCAAGGGGCTGTTTCAAAGCCAATATGCTGCTCCATGCCCTCCAGCCTTCTCTCCTTCAAACAGCCTTGCAGCCATCACTCTACTCTTCGGGGCTGCCTCTAATTGGTAGTGTTAATAACGGCCGTGCGTTTTTAATACAGATGTAGACCGACTTTGCTTCTTCTATTCTTCCAATCCCTTGTGCAGTGTTCATCATTCGTTTCACTTGCGTTTCTCTTGCGTTCCAGTGCTTTCGTGCTACAGTAAGATACGGTATTTCAGAGCCCTGGGCACTCTGTTAATCACCAGCCTTCCGTCGTAACTGAGTGAAGCGAAAAGCCAGGGATCGGCTGAGGACCACTCGGCTGCATACACGCTGTCCTCGTGCTCTTCATATGTAGCAATGATGCTGTCCTGGAGCGGTTCTTTGCTCCTGCACACACAAAACAATCACTGGCACCTGGTATTATTATAATAAGCAGGACAAATTATGCTTTGTTGAAAAACCATATGAGACAAAGCTGTACCAATTAAAGCAGAGACACATTCAAGTAATGAAGAATGCGTAAAGCAGAAGAAAGTGTTTAGGCTAATTAAAAACAAGTAAAAAATAATGTTGTTGCTATTCATTGGAGTCATTGAGCTTTTAATTTCTTAACTTTCCGCACATTTCTATTCAAATATCCATTAGATTCATGCAAAGGTAATTACAGGACTTGTTTTTGCGATGGAGTCAACTCATTCAAGTGACCCACCAATTAATAGACAATATACAGTATCAACTTTATAGTAAATATAATTACTTATGTATATATTTATAAAAGCTATTGTGAGTTTTCCACAACATATCTCTTGGAAGACACCAATACAAAACAAGAGCTTGAGGCTGGGGTCATGACTTTTCAGAATATTTTAAGAAATAAGGAGTCTATAATTACTGTACTTTTCTTTGGCTAGAAGCTCAACACTCCACTCAACATAGTCTCATCATTTACATCAAGGTAAAATTAGCAGCACATTTGTTTTCTTTACAGTAAATTCACATGGTTTCCAAATAGAATTTCTAATTTACATTCGTATGAGCACAAAACAGTTTTTCACTTTGCCTCAGTCCATACTAAATGAGCTTTTGGTCCAGAGAAGCCAGCAGAGGTTCATGTTCACATATAGCTTCTTCTTTGCATGAGATAACTGTAACCTGTATTTGTGGATGACACGGCAAACTATATTCACAGACAATGATTTCTGAGGTGTTTCCGAGCCCATGTAGTGATTTTCGCTTTTTTTTAATGCATTTCTGCCTGAGAGCCTGAAGATCATCCAGTATTGATTTTTTGCCCTTGTCCCTTACGCAGAGACATTTCACCAAATACAGAATCTTTTGATGATATGCTATACTGTAGCTGATGACCCAGTCCAAGTGTTTGCAATTTTGTTTTGAACATTATTCTGAAATTGTTCCACGATTTGTAGATGCATTTGCAGATTTTCACAGAATGGTAAACCTTTGCCCATCTTTTCCCATCTTTCCTTCTGAGAGACTCAGAAGACACTTCCAATCAGAGGCCAAATGTCTAACACCCCTCATACAGAGCTACTTAAAGATAAAAATCTATTAAAAATAAAATCTATGTTTTGACTGTATTGACAGAAACTCTTGGCTAAATTAAATACTGTGATGCGAACTGAGTATCATGGCAATATATAGAGATATTACCTTTACTGACATATCCCAGCTGTCATCAAACACTAATTCACACCTAAGGGCAATTTATTCACACGAGTTGCCAATCTATCTACTGGTATGGCTTTTGTTTTCTTGGAAAGTTTTTAAAAACCGTAGACAAGAAGAAACCCATGCAGATGCAGAGACGAGATGTAAAACAACCCAAAGATGTAAACTTTAACTCAAGCGAACTCTGGAGCTGTGAGGCTGCACCTCTGACAACAGAAAAAAATAAATCTAGCATATAGAGAAGAAAAATAGAAGTAGGAGCGAAAGACAGAAGTAAAAACTTACTTTTCCTCATGATGATTCTCCTCGCTGTCACTGAGGTCGTCGTCGTCTACGAGGTGGCCAAAGGGCTCGGAGGAAATGGAAACCATGTTAGACAGGATCACTCTGCTGTCACTGCTGGCTGTAAGGAGCAACTGGTCATGGGAATGGTTATACCTTACGCTCCACACCCTAGAAACAATAGCAACAACGAACTTGTTAATACAAAAAATATAATAGAAAAATAACAAGTACTGGATACCTACCGGTTTGTACAGAGGTATTACTAGTACAGATGAATCCCAAATTCAATTGGATTTGAAATTTAACAACAAACATTGTCACAGAGTAGCTTAATAGTGATATACAAATTCCATAATAAGTCCTTGAAGAACCTTTGCATCATTATATTAGGCTTAAAATTACATTGTGTGCACAGGAGGCATAGCAAACAGGGCAAATGATGCTTCTGTATGTGCTCATTAAACTCAATAGAAATTATCATATTATATCTCAAACAGAATTGGCATATACACAGATCAGGCAAAACATTATGGCCACTGATCAGGCATAACATTATGACCACCTGTATAATAGACCACCAGTATAATAGTGTGTTGGTCCCCCTTTTGCTGTAAGGTGTGAGGTGCAGTTTCATTGATTCCAATTAATTCAACTCTTTTGATTTGACTCCAATTATGTTTTGTCATTCATTAAGTTTGTTATTCTCCTGGTCAAATTCGTACTTAAATGTACACTGATCAGGCAAAACATTATAGCCACCCGCCTAGTATCGTGTTGGTCCCCCTTTCTGCTGCCAAAACAGTCCTGACCTGTTGAGCATTAACAGCATTAACTTCTTCAGCAATTCAAGGTACAGTACCTCATATGTTGGATCGGACGCCTTGGCCACTCATTTACCACTTTTGATAGATACTGAGCACTGAGATCCTTATACTTGCCCTTTTCCTGCTTTCAATACATCAACTTTGAGGACTGATGTCCTCAATCACAAACTGTTCACTTGTTACATTATATATCTCACCCACTAACAGGTGCCATGATGAAAAGATAATTAGTCAGTAATAATTGGTCGGTGTACAGTATACATGTAAACTGTAATGACAGGCTGTGAGTTACTGAGTCTATTTCTTTATTTGGTCTCCAAATGGTCTAATAAGATTTCTATTCTGCTATTTTGCACTTTTAGGTAGAAACATGCTGAATAACAGATTTATTAAGCAGAACTTACAGAACATGTTATTTTGCCCGGATGAAAGAAATAAATTAAGTGTATATAACCTGTTAACAAATCAACCTGTATATTCTTTCTTGAACATTATTACACATTTTACACTCTCAAACTTTTAGTAAATTGAGACCCAGAATTGTTCCGTACAAGTTTTGCCCATAGTATGCCATTTTCGTTGTTAGTTTGGAAAAACTGCCTACCTTCTAATTTCCCTCTCCAACTGCAATTTTCTCCTTGTTTTTCCACCTCGCTAACTATCTCTCTCTCTCTCTCTCTCTCTCTTTCTCTTTCTCTCTCTCTCTCAGCCTGAGGCATGGCTCAGGAGACGATCCCAGCCCCTCATAGAAGAGGATTGTTGGAGGATAACTTGGCTGTCGACAGCTAAATCTGGCTCAGCCAACCCTGCTCCTACAGCCTAACTAATCTGCTTTCGTCCCAAAATATTCCCTAATTCCTCCCTCCCAAGGCTGAGCCAAGGCCTTGCTGCCAACTGAACAAATGACAAAAAAAAAAAAGGGAAAAGCGCGCAGGCACGCTGCAGGTCTATAATGTCTTATCTAAATAGGATCAAAACTGGGTTGTTATTGATACAGTGCTGCTGTGTTTTCCAGAGATAGCATCCACCATCTGACACGTTATGCAGTGATCTGCGAATGTGTGTGTATATGGGGCTGGCTGGGAATGTGTTCTGGAATGGTGAATAACAAACTGCCTGGTACACATGACCTCTAAACAAAATTACTGTTACAGATATGAAGCTAATTAAAACATCAGCACACACTAAAATTCACATCCAAAAAAAAAAAAAAAAAAAAAAAGAAAAGCTTTCAGTGTGATTTAAGCTCACTAATCTGTGAGACAATCCTTTGTTTGAATGTATGGTCATGCTTGAGCTGAAATTCATCTGCTTTTGTACACAAGAGTGAAGCGTATGTGTTTATCTCTACACCTGATGTGTGTTTGTGTGCCACTAACCAGTGGGAGTGCTCCTCCAGGGTTTTGACAGGCTCGCTGATGTGCCTCACATCCCAGAATTTGACCTTACAGTCGTCTCCGCAGCTAGCCAGGTAGTACTGCTTGTTGGGGTTGAAGTCCAAGTCTCGCACCAACTGGCCGTGGGCATTCTCAATGCAGTAGATTTGACTGTGTGGGAGAGAGAGGAAGAAAAAAAAGAGCACTTAGAAGATTCTATACAGTGATAATGAATGAGAGGGGGGAAATATAAGAAGAGAACAAATAAAAGCAGAAAGAAAGAGCGCCAGAGAGTGCGAGAGAGAGCGAGGAGTGACATCGATTTCTCATGAATCAAAAGCAGTCTGGCGCTGTAGCTCTGAAGGCCAAAGCTCTATCTCATATCATATAAAAATGTGACAAGTCATAAAGCTTGTCGCAGTCCACTCCAGTACTCATGCAAAGTGATGACTTCCCAGAGTAGGGTGTGTGTTTTCGGTTCACAAGGAACTTGTAAAAAAAACTACCGCCTTGTGTGTATGTACGAAGTCGGGTTTTGAAGGATCTCGGCTTCATTAGTATGGACGACTGACAGGGGTGCCTGGGGTCCTTCAACATCTCTAGCCCGCTGCACCCTTTGCTCTTTTCCCGTCTCTGTTAGCCGGCTATCTCACCGTCCACTGATCTCATTATGCAATTAACATGCTAATTAAAAAGCTTATTAAAACGAGGGGTGAGGAAATTTGACCAGAGGGGAGCGTGGGGGGGGCTTCAATTAGGTCAAGATTAAAGTCTCAATTCAAATCGTTCTGCGGGAGCCCATGGTTGCCGAGCGCCGGCAAAGGTTAAAAACGTCCGCTCCCATTATGAGATGATGTATGAATATTAAGACATCATCACAGTGGACTGAGGAAAGAAAAAAAAAAATTTCATCGCTAATCATCTTATCCTATAAGGGAGAACTTTTGATTCGTCAAAAAGTAGGGATGCACCGAAATGAAAATTCTTGGCCGAAACCGAAAACAAGGAAAGCAAGGCCGAAAACCGAAACACCGAAAGAAATTGTGCCAATTATTATTACCATTGCATTTATGGCTATGACTGTGTACTAACCTTACTAAAATCAAGGCATTTCAATTGCATAAATCAATATTAAAGTTTCAAAGAATAAATCAATTACAAATTATGAAAATATTTATTTATAGCACATTGCAACAATGCACAGGATAAAATAAATAAAAATTTAAACTTAAATGTTCAACTTAAATGCACTCTTGTGTACATTAAATAATAATGTACAGGCCCTCTGTCCTGCTGAAAGGTTGTACAATTAAATATGTTCTTTCATAAAAACAAAGTGCATTCAGAACAAGTGCAACTGCTTAAAGATACAACAATACAACACTATCACTGGGAAACTTCCTGCCTTTTCAAAAACGTCCACCACAGACGGAGTGCGCGTGTTCGGAGGGGTTTTGCTTTCCTGTGCCGCGTTCCTCTCATATTCAGTATAGCGATCGGGATGTTTGGATTCCAGGTGATAAATTAAACCCGACGAGGAGAAAGTCTTTGCAGACGCACCCCATCTTGAAATTTCGGCATTACATGTTTTGCAAATCGCTATCCATGGGTCTTTCGAAGATACTGAAATACGTCCACACATGTTGCTGCAGGCGGCGGTTTCTGTTTGCGTCATCACAACAAACTGTTTCGGCAGTGTTTTTTCGGTGATCAAAGTCTTTCGGCCGAATATTCGGTGCATCCCTATCAAAAAGTATCCAGAACCAAAACGGGCATAATATATACTGGATCACTACACACTTTCTGCCATGCAACAGTAATGGTGGTGACCTTTGGCCTATGGCTACAAAACTCCCCCGCCCCCAATGGTTCAAGAGCAGCATCCTGCTAAATGGCTAGCCAGCCAAATGGAGCAGGAAACTGGGTTAGCCTTGCCCACTCCAAAGCCTTCCACGCTTGCAAATCTGAAATTGTTACCCGACCAGGCAAATCCTATGTTAAGCTGTGATCAGGGGACACACTCTGCAAAAAAAAAAATAAAAAAAGGGAAAAAAGTGACAGGGAGCAGGTCGCTTTCGCTCATAAAGCCTCGGGACACGACACGGTCCAGTCAGCAGAGCTCGCCCTCTGGTTTTTGTACACATAAGTTAAGTGAAGCCCCCCAGCACCAATCAGCTGGTGTTGGTGATGAAAGGACACGGCTGAGGAGATCCGGTCATGTCTGTGGCGTTCCAAGACCTTTGTTGCCATGACAACAGGGAGGCATACACACACACACACACACACACACACACACACAAACATTTCACACTTTCATTGGAAATGAGGCTATAGCAACAGCGAGGGGGTAAAGGGTCTCACCTTGCTTCAGCGGAAGGGGTAAAAGCTTGGTGTGGGTGGCACATACACTTTCAGAGCGCAGCAAAATGCTCTGCAGAGTAGCAAGGTTTACAAAGGTAATGGAATATCGGAGTGACCGCAGCAAAAACCAGAGGTCCAGATGTGACCTCAATTGACCAAAACAAAATATATATATACAGTATACCTGACTGGAAAAAAAAAATGACTGGACAGTTCCTGTGTAAAGTAGATGAGGACTGGATCAACACCATTTTACCATTATAGCTCTGACAGCAGTAAACACAGGTTTATATAAATGCAGTTTTTCTAATACATTATCATTTCTGCAGTAACAACATTCACAGGGACTTCTTACTTCTTATGTCTTACTTCTAGGGACTTTTTACATTTATATAAAAAGGCTAGGTCCATAAAATCTTTTTGTCTACATTTTGGCCTTCTGTCTAAATTAAGAGCATTTTTGTCCAGCAAAAACAGAGCTTATTAAAAACACGATCTTAAGTAGATGAAATTGAAATTGTGGATTTCACCGATACCAATAGCTAGGTTGGACCTTACTTGCCGATAACTGACTAATCAACCGATGGATACTGGATAAAAAACAAACAAACATATCGCTCCATGTAAACTAGTACTAAACTTTATTAAAGCATATAACATTATAAAAAAACATGACTAAATCATGAGAATTTGATTTTTGCGGATAGCTTATAGTTCTATCAATCAACTCTCGGTGCTCTCTAGCGTTGTCTAAAAGAACTGATATCCAAAAAACAATGTCGCATTTTTACTGCTGTAACAGCCATTTGACTCACTCAGCTCAAAACAAACAGGATGGTGGACAATGTGGCAGTGCAGCAGTACAGCCTTCTGGTTGTATTTTTCAGGGGACAGACTGCTCACTTTTTTTCATCTGTCCATTTAAAATATCTGTGTCAGACGAAAATAACACAAGCCACTGACAGTATTCGAAAGTTTGCCGAGTTTCAGTGTAGAGAATGCAGGTTTTATATCTATCTGAATATAACCTCAGTTTCTGGTCTCAGTATAATAATGTGTAAGTTTTGCTTGGGGGTTTGCATGGGGGTTTCACCTGGGTTCTCCAGTTTCCTCCCAGGCAGGAAGGCAGGCAAGTTGCCTCTAGATATGCGTGACTAGTGCCCTTTAGTTGTACCGGAGTCCCATCCAGGATAAATTCTGCCTCTTTGCACACAGTGTTACTGGAATAAGCTCTGAACTCATCATGACCCTGACTAGAATAAAGATAAATGAATGAAGGTTCATGCAATGTACCCAGGAAAAGTGCGTCCTGTGCTTGCAGCAAGCACAGCCTGTAACTTCAATTTGCTTTGGCCAATTTAAGAATTGGCAGAGAACAGCTAATTACTGAATATTTATAAATTGTCCGTGCTACTGAAAGAGCTTATTTGGACTACCGGCTGAGCTGGCAAAGATTTCTATGACTATCTAGACCAGGGGTCACCAACAGGTCGCCCGCAAGGACCACATGAGTCGCCCACGGGCCTTTTCTAAAAATAGCTCCAGTGAGCTGCATCTAATTTTTTTGTTGCTATTCTTTTTTAAATCACACTTGCATTGGTGTGAATTTGAAAATGACAATATTAAAAAATAATTAAAAAAAAGTTTCATATTAGATTAGAGCTAGCTGGTCTCCAAGTTGATTTTTGTATGTTACATAATTGATAATCTGTACAAACATGATGCAACGTAGTGCATGATTTGTTAAAAAGTGTTAGTGGCTAGTGAAAATGTCAAAGAAGTGATCAGTTGAAAATGTAAATACTTGCAGAGATTTATAGAAATATATATAGAGATTTGCATATTGATATTTATCTGTTTCCTAGCTTGTTAAATCAGTGTTGATAATTAATGTGAGAAATCATTATGATGATCATTGTCTTCACATAGATGAATATCATTAATTATTAATAATAACATATAATTAATTTTAAATTGAGCAAATTTGTTATTTTAGAAGTGTGTATCAAACTGGTAGCCCTTCACATTAATCGGTCCCCAAGAAGTAGCTCTCAGTTTCAAAAAGGTTGGTGACCCCTGGTCTAGACCGATGTTATGCACTGTGTAAAAAGGGTGTTTAATTTTTTAAAACTAACAAACAAACAAATAAATAAATCATCAGAAAACACATCTATGTGTGGATATAGTGTATAAATGTGTGCTTTCTGGTGATTTATTTATTTTATTTGAGAACCACATATAGATGAAAAAGTCAGATGTCTTAATACATTTGTTAATATACTGACTATATGAACACAAGTATTAGGACATCTGACTTTTCCATCGCAATGTGGTTCTTCCCCAAACTTTTACCACAAACTTGAAAGCACACAATTGTACAGGATGTCTTTAGCTGTGGTAACAATACATTTTCCCTTTTCTTGAACTAGGAAACCCAAACCTGTTCCAGCATGACAATACACAAATCCAGCTCCATGAACATGCATGAAGTGTGTATGAATCATACAATATTAATGTATGTGTATGAATGACTGTGTGCAAATTGGTAGGAAGCATTTATTTAAATCTTGAGAACAAGAACCACTATAGCAATAAATAAAAAAAAAGGATGAGGACGATTATTTGTCATACAAGTGTAAATAATCACGGAGCGATCACGCTTTAATCGCTTCTCACTCCTCTTATCCTCCGTCCCTGCGAGTTCAATTTCACTAGCGCTGAAATGCTCTCTCTGCATCTCGACTCACTTTTCTGCCTTCCAGAACGCGTCACTGCAGCACACACCTCCGTTTTTGTTTGCATGAGATGCTGTGTGTATTGTGGCATCGGAGCTGACAGCTAATGCACAGTGTTCACACAGTTGCAGGGAGGCGATGTGTGTGTGTGTGTGTGTGTGTGTGTGTGTGTGTGTGTGTGTGTGTGTGTGTGTGTGTGTGTGTGTGTGTTCGAGCGCTCTATCTCTCTCACACTGTGCCTCAGAGGTGCAAGCAAGGCTGCAGACTGATGAACAGACAGAACATCAACATTGACCTGCTTCACACCTCGTTTCCTGTTTCCATTTAAAGCCAGATGCATGTGTATGTGGTATAAGTGAGGTTTTTGTTCAAATAGTGATCAAGTTTGGATTTTAGGCGTGATTATTGTCTCCTTTCACATAAATTATTTCTAAGCAATGATCGCAGTATAAAATACGAGAGGTCTGCCATTTCCACAGGAGACCGAAGGCGTTGTTAGTGACGCATTTATTTAATTACAGATTACATCAGACCTGAACAGTACAATGCTGGCTCTACATTCTCTGACTGACAAACAGCGGCGGTAATAGATCTTTTATCAGTAAAGTAACAGTCTTATAAAAGTGGGAAAAAAAAGCCTTTTCTGCTTATTGCCTGCTCTGCTGTACTTCAGTGTGGTGTGACGTGTATAGAGAGCTGATGTTTTTGGCCAGGGCAGTGCTGTACTGACTCACACTCCTCTTGACAAGCCAGCAGAGACACTCTGGAGGATGTCTGATGGGCAGTGGAGCAGAAGAGAGACGCACTCTTACTGCTAGCACACAGCTGCCAAACCAACTGGACACATGGAAAGAACTCTGTGTGTGTGTGTGTGTGTGTGTGTGTGTGTGTGTGTGTGTGTGTGTGTGTGTGTGTGTGTGTGTGTGTGTGTGTGTGCGTGCGTGCGAGAGAAAGAGAGAAAGAAAGAAAGAAAGAAAGAGGATCGACTCTCATTCCAGCCCTTGTGTAAATGTTTAAATCATTGCACTGAAGCTCCAGAATTGTTGGCACCCCACATGAAAATTGTGCATTTATTTTTTTTAATCGATTGAATTACAATAATATTTTGAACAGAATTATACGCAGTATAGTTTCCTTTACAAAAATATTCAAATATAAAAAGAATGGATGAATTCTTCCTCTAATAATCTGCACCCCATAATCTCTGATCTAGCCTTTCTAAAACTTAACATCTTCCTATAATAACAGTTTAACATCTGACTTTCAACTTTCAATCATGACCCTGTTTGAGATTTCCCCATACTGAATGATGACAAATGGGTGTGTGTGCTCAAATTTAGACTAAAAAGACCATCATCAAATCTACATCATTTTAAACAATGCCTAGACTCCATGACTGATTGCATGATTGCCAGTGATTGTGCTCTGACAGTTGTTAAAATGTCATGCCCAGAGCCAATACATGAGTAAAACATGATGTTGCATGCTGCTATAGGAATATAATCTATGATAGGGCTGTGTATCGCCAAGAATCTGGAGAGAAACGATACTTTACAATATATTGCGATACTATAAGCAAATTGATACTTCTGGATATTAAGGAATAGGATATAACAGGAAAACTGTTATTACGAACACACCACCATATGCAAACCTCAGCAAATAAATTGTGGGATCTGCATTTGCGTTTGTTACATTTAAAATTACACGGTTAACCCTAGCTACTTAAACCTACCTATACCGTGAAACCTGTGCCAGCCATCCCCGTATCGTACAGTGCCATATAATGGTACGTACTCATCCCCTCAGTGCCATCCAATGTTTTGCAATACATGAAAACAATTAGTATCATTGGTACATGGTCATTTTTCTTTATTATTTTTTAAGTAACCTAACATGAAGTGAAATTATTGATGATGATGATTGTATTATATTATTTGTAATACTGTACAATTAGCATTACGCTAGTAGTAGAAGCATGATCTGAGCGCTAACTAGTGTATTACATGTAAAAGCTACAGGTAAAAAATAAATAAATAACAAGTAAAAAGACTATTATTTCATCTTTAATAGTAAAGAATGCAGTCAATAAAGACAAGACCGGCATCTCCTGCATGCTCATACTGTAAGTACAGTCAGCAATAACTTTAGGTTTGTGTATATAGCACTGTTCTTTATGACACAAATTTAGCTTTGTCAGGTTCTAAGTGCAACCACAAACAGCACATGTTGTTCCTGAGGGTTTTTAAATGCCATTTTACATATTCCCGCATATAAACAAAACAAATTGCGTGCGTCAACTCTGCTACCAGCTTTAGCGGAAAATTATACCCATAATCATTTTTACCGCAGGAAACAGGTGGATATTAACGCTAACATTAGTGGTGTGCCCTTATGCTAGTACTGTACTTCCTGTCATTGTTTAAGTTCAGAGATAAGAAGAATGCTATCTGTCTAGCAGTCAGGATATAATCTCAAAATCTCAAAATTAAATATCGATATTTTGTTTTTGTGAAACACAGTACAGTGTGATAAAGTATCGCCAAACAAAATACTGCAATACTCATGTTTACGAATAGTTTCTTACACCCCGAAACTATAATGGGGTGAAGTGATAAGGCCCAGTGCTTTTAAAGAGTAAGAGTAATGTCTGCAAGACAAGTTCCGGTCATCAATAATTTTAGAGCAGATACGGTATATAAATGGTTTCTTCCTCAGCGGTTTTTTTTCTTTATTAAACTTAAAAAGTAAAAAAAAAATCTTATTATGTTAGCAAGAAACCTGAAAGCAAAATACCTTTTGTCTTGAAGACTCTTGCAAGGCAGAAAACCTACTTACTCTAACCACTGTTGCTGAGACTCCTTCAAGAAAAATGTTAAAACAATAAACAACTTCTAGAAATATCCAAATCAACAATTTTTCTTTGTTAAATGATGCATTTTAAATCTGTTCATTATTTAATCTTCAATTATGCAGACAAGTGATTGTAAATTAGTTGATACTGTAAAAGCAATTGCATATTAAACATTTAAGCATATTGAGCTTAAACATAACCTATAATTTAAATCACAACTTGCTACTTATCTATCAGAGACATGCTGTTAAACAGCATTAATCAGGTTCAGGAATTAAACAGTACTGAGGTATAAATGGAAAGTGGCAGCTCGATGGTTGGGACCATCGAGCTGCCACTTCTGGGCCTTTAAGTAAAACCCTTAACCCTCAACTGCTCACTTGTATACATAAGGTAATTGTAAGTTGTTTTGGTTAATATAGAAGGGTATCTGCAAGAGTGAAAGGGAAAGTTTATAAAAGAGTTGTGAGAGTGTGTATGGTTTAGAGACAGTGGCATTAACACAAAGACAGCTGGTGGCAGAGATGAAGAGCTTCATTGGGAGTGATGAGGATGGACAAGATTAGAAATTAGTTTATTAGAGGGACCGTGCAGGTAGGACATTTAGGAGACAAGGTAAGGGAGGTGAGATTGAGATGGTTTGGACATGTGCAAAGGAGGGACATGGGGTATAACGGTAGAAGAATGCTGAAGATTGAGGCTCCAAAAAGGAGAAAAAGAGGAAGGCCAAGGAGGAGGTTTATGGATGTGGTGAGGGAAGACATGCTGGTGGTTGGTTTGAAAGAGGCAGATGTAGAATACAGAGTGATATAGAGACGCATGATCCACTGTGGCGACCCCTAATGGAATCCACCGGAACAAGAAGAAGAGGAAGAAGATGATTGCTCTGGACAAAGAAATCTGCTAAATTCTGTAAATGTAAATGCCTCTGTAAAAAAGTCCTCTGTAAGTCCTCTGTAAATCACTGTCCCTTTTTTATGTGCCATTTCTGTTAGTTTGCCCAAAATCTGTATATTAACATATAAATGACAAATGTCCATCCAACTGTCCTAAAACCTATATGGATTTTTGTTTACTCAGTCATTTTAGCCAGCATGTAAAAGGAAGACCTTAACGGGCTGGTTAAATGATTTACAATAGCATTTGGTGAATCCCTTATATCTCATGTATGTTTATCCCTTTAATCTCTATTTCATATGTCACACGTCTCCGTTTTCGTTTTCCTTCAATTCACACTCTCGTTTCTGCCTCGTCTCGTATCTCTACTGTCCATCCCTCACTATCTCTTCTAATCTCAGCTCCATTCCTGCTGTTATTGCCTCCTCTTTCGCTCTCATTCTCATGCTCTTCCTGCTCTGCACTCTTTCTCCATCTCGCCCTCACTCATCCTCTCAAGGTCTGGCTCGGTGTTATCCCAGGGATCAATAGTGCTGTGATTATTATTCTGGCTGTACAGCCCACACAGAGCCTTATTTCTTTCCATCGCCCATCTGCTTCATATGATTCACTGCACCAGCCCTGCCTCACTAAGCGGCACGTACCACGCCGTCACAGTAACCGGCTGAAACCGTGGCGGGGTAGGGAAATTAGAGATGCGCCGATAATCGGTTATACAATGCATCACAGTATTCTACACTGACGGTGCATTCCCGGACTCGGGAGATAAAGGCTGTCACCGGTGAACTGTCGTATTTCTTGTAGCCTTCACTGCATATGCAGCACTGTTATATTGGGTTTAAGAGACACGTTCGATGAAAGTCTTGCATTAGAACACATGACAGACAGATCATTTCTAATCACTCAAATTTCGGATTATGTTTCCGAATATGTCGATTGACGGCTGTACATAAAAAATAAAGTTAAAAATAATTAGAATTATTTTTCACTAAAGATAACAATATCTAACATATAGGTGATATAAAAAGCCATACTTTTTATTGTATTCACTCAAAATTATGGTACCTTTTGGACTAATTTTATAGATCAGAGTTAATTTGATTGACATGGCAGATGCTCACCCGTAAACCTTTTTAACAGATTATCTCAGTTACTCATTACAAACAGAATCCTTTAAAAACAAACAAACAAAAAAGAGTTTTCCTAGAACTATTGTCAGTCCAATGAGTATTTCACTCTCCAAAAAGCTCACTGCAGTATTCACACGGTCGCATGGAAGTGTAGTGAATCTTAGACTGCATCTTTTAACAGCTTGCATTTAAAAAAGTGTATTTTATTCTATCGTTTGCTTAAGATTCCAGGAGGTTTCATCAATAAACCCAATCAAGGTGTGCCTAATTTGATTGACAGAGATGACTAATTATAGACCTTTCCTGTAGTCTATCAGATCATATCAGATTATTTACTCACCACATTTACCTCAAATAATATAATGTAATAGCTGTATAATTAGGCCAAGATTCTATATTTTTAATACTACAAAAAAAGCACCTTGTGTTGCAGTATTCAAAAAGCCAGTCAGATTAGTTTAGGATTCTGAATCTTGCAGCCAGAGAAGTGTAAAAAACATTTCAGATACTCTACCTTCTATAGGCAGAATATCTAAGGTTGACATGAACTGACTAGTTATAATGGTACGTACTCTTCTATACCAGCTCTAGCTTAATTTAAAAAGCATATAATTTATCTAAGATGTGAATTTGGCAGATGAGGGGCAGTAAACAAAATGTCATGGCATGTAATAAAACGCCTGCCAAAGGATCAATACTGACTAATGTGGTCATTCTAAATAAAGCATAATATACAGTAATTATAAACAATATGGGAAAATTAAATATACAGTAGTGAATCTAGTGATTATGCTAAATTGTATTAGCAAGGCATGTCTTTTATATGTCTCTGATTTTGACAAAGGTTTGATTTTGTACCTTTTGACATAAAATCCTATTTAAATCTACCAATAGGAAAAAAGAATATCAAACAGCAAGTAGGGGTGAAGCAATCATAGTTTTTTAGAGCAATATTGAAATCTCTCATCAGCTTTCTGCACAAGTATGTGACCTCTGACCCTTAAACTGACCTCATGCTGCGAAGGTCCCATCCTCGAATGGCCGTGTCGCTGGCAGTGGCCAGCTGGGTGCTATTGTGGTGGGGGCTCCATTTTCCTGAGGTGAATTTCAGCTGGCCTTTGCCTTCCAAGGTGGCACTGCTGGAGATCTGGAGAGGAAAATCGATCCACACACAACACACACACACACACACACACACACACACACACACACACACACACACACACACACACACAACTCACTCAATGGCTGCATATTCACCAAGGAGCTCTAGCAGGCTTGTGTCCTGTCCTGGACAGCCTGAGAGCGGATATTGTGCATAGGTGAACACGCCCGAAGGCTGAAACTGCTCATATTGATGCGAGTCAAAGAGACAGGGCTCCCGCTGCGAGATAGAAACCATACTTTTCACCTTTTTCATTGAAAACTCAATGACAGGAGCTGCTGTGAGTCTTCAGTGTCCTTGACAGCTTTTCCAGGATGTTTTATAGGTGAGTCACAATGAAAAAAAAAAGAAGACAGAAAGTATAGCCTGAAACGCCATTTGCTACCATTAGATTAAGCTAATGGCAAGTCTTCAAGATAAACCTGAATTAGTATTTCAGTGAATGAATATGTTTGGAGTAGCATTAAACATGTCATGACTAAAGCTATATACTGGGTGCGAGTATTTAGCTATAGAGAACCAAGTTCAACTAACAAGTTAGCTAGCATTTAAACCGCTTTATACAAACCGCTTATATTTTAATTGTGAATGAAGTAAATGTTGCCTTATAAAATGTATGTCTTATGGTATTTTAATATAAAGTTCTTGTTTCAGTAATGCAAACTGATGCAGTTAATTATGCTAATTAACGCAACCTTAATGTAAATTATTAGACTATTTGGCCAAAAGTTTGTGAAAACCTGACCATAGGCTTCATATGTGCGTTTTCTTTTTAGTGAACATCCACTAATAACATCTGCTCTTTTATGAAGATGATCCTATTTAACCCTATTTTAAACTATTTAAATTTAATTTTTTGGTTTGCTGTATAGCAGGCCACTCAAGATCTTCTACTCCAAATCATATAAACCTTCAACATCTTCACGGAAATTACTTTATGGACAAGGGCATCGACATGCTAAAACAGGTTTGGATCTCCTAGTTTAAATGAAAGCAATGTTCACTGTTACTGCTTCCAAAGACAATCTATACAATTGTGTGGGTTTTTTTTTTTACTTTGTGGTAAGAGTTTAGAGAAGAACCACTGGAAAATGACTGATATGACTGGAAAAGTCAAATCCCTAATACTTTTTTCTCCATATAGTGTATACATATACAAGTATGTGGACTCCTAACCATCAGAAGCATATGTGGTTTTCCTCCAAACCTTTGCCTCAAAACCAGTAGCATGCAATTGTATATATTGCTTTTGTATGATATAGAACAGAGGTCCCCAAACTACGGCCTGCTGGAACGCCCCTCTGAAGAAGAGACATATTCTGAAAGTTTAATTGTAAATATATGTTTTGCTCAAATCATATCTGGCTTTAAATATAAAGTTCTCCTTAGTTATTATTGTAGCCTATTTTTTTAGATTCATTCACCAACCAACACACAGAAAAATGTTTGGGGACCCATTTAATTTCCTTTTAACTTGTGCCCCATACACAAAGCAAGCTCCATTAAGACATGGTTTATAGTGGAATAACTTAAGTCTTGCACAACCTTAACCATATTTAACACGTATGGTATAAACTAAAATGCCAATGTACCAAAGATCTCCTCATTTAACACTGCCATTAAATGGAAAATGGTAGCTTAATGATAAATACTCTGGATTACTGATTGGAAGTTAAGGGTTCAAGCCTAAGTACCGCCAAGCTGGCAATGGTGGGCCCTTCAGCAAAACCCTTAACCCTCTCTGCTTCAGGGGTGCTGTATCATGGCCTACTCTGCACTCTGACCCCAGCTTCCTAACAAGCTGGTATATGTGAAGAAAAAATTTCACCGTGCTGTAAAGTGCATGCGACAAGTAAAAGCCACTTAATATAATAGTAAAGAAGTGTTCAGAGGCTGGGGACTAAATCCAGAACAGTTGTACATGTTTGTCATTTTCCTCACATTTATGGCAGATCATTGTGCTTTTTTTTTTTTCAAAGCTAGTAAGAGGAAGTGTTGAGAAGAAATATTGCAGTGAACCTAAGGAAAGGCAGACTCAGTGAAGCAGAGTAAAATCAGCTTTATCATCTCCAAATGCAGCTGTCTGAATTCAGTTTAAGGTGTGATGACATATTGCTGTGGTAACTGCAAGCTTATTATGTTTTTTTTTCTCTCTCCTGCCTACATTAGTATATGCTGTCATTTTGAACTACAGTAGACGTCTAATGAGAAACGGTAAAACCGCTGAGTAAGCGATTTGAGAAAATGTAGGCTAAAACATGAGCAACAAACAATAAAACAATTTAACGACGACGTAGCAGGACGGTTTCGAAAGAATAAAAAAGAAGAAGAAAAGCAGAGGAAGATGAGGAGATCATCACTTATGAAAATGACAGCCTTGCGATAGAATGAAGCGCAGCAAAACAGTGTAACCATATCAAATAATGATAAACAAAGGCCAGTGTACTGAGAGTCGGTGGGAGTTGTCCTGTGCTGCTTTGTTCAGTGCTCGATGCTGTATGAGCGGATAGACGAGCCAGATCTTACCCAGCCTTTCCAGATTTTCATTTTTTCTTTTTTTGAAGGCTTCTTGGAGGAAAGCCAGGGCACAAAGGCATGCTGGAGTGGATCGATCTTGGTCTCATGCTCACACCAGGTACAGACTCATTGCTTGATCATCTAGCATTCTTTCAGACAACATATATATATATATATTCATTCACAGGAAGCACCTTGAGCTTTTCTATTTTCCAGGAAATAAACATTGCTCAAGAAACACGGATTATCATTTCATAATTACTAAGTGAACAAAGGGAACACACAGCATCTCGTGCTGCAGTGCCCATCACAAATACCGCCTTCCTCGCCAACCTCCATTAGCCTGGATGCCATTAAACATTTACTGTAAGCTTGCCGCTATTTCTCACACTGTGCTGTTTTGCTAAGCTGGCTTGGCTTAAGCGCGGGTGTCTGGTAAGCCGTGAAGTTGTGAGCCTGTCGAAAATCTCGAGCTGAATTCACAGAGATTTGGGATAAAAAAAAAAAAAAAAAAAGGCTTTACAGTCTGAGCGGCGGCAAGGACGCAGCCATGATGAACACATCAACGTAAGGCGTTCTGGCTGGAAAGGAAAAAAAAAATGGGTGTAGGGATAGATGAGATGAAGCGAGCTGGCATGTTTTCGTGTATGTATAAGGGAGGTTTGCATGAGCAAGATTAGCATTCTCATCAGCGCTGCCAGAACCTGACTGAGTGCCCTGCCTCTCTGTCTCCTCCTTTTCTCGCTCTTCACTCTCAACCTTTTTCACGTCTCTTTTAATGGACCCTGCTCCCTCAGCATGACTCGTCCCTTCATAACCCCTCCTTTCGCTCTGCATACAAAGCTGACATTAGCGTGGCTGCTTAGAGAGGCTCTCGGTGACAGTGACCATGGACCTCTCGAGTCACCTCCGTCGAGGTCGAGTGTGTTTGTATGGGTGCGTGCATGCTGGGTGCTCAAGATGATGTCTTCGCAGTTCTCTACTTGTGCACACGGGCTCTCGGATGTCAAGTCAGGGTTACGTCCTAAAAGGCCAAAGACACGTCCAACCTGCAAATTTCAGCCCGCGAGGCATTAAATAGTAATGAGTGTGCCGCATTATTAATGTATACCTTCAACACGGCGGCTCCTTGCTAATGGGACATTAAGTTAACCAACCTAAACTCACATTTCATCTCAGATTTCAAAACTGTGCGGATACCTTAATTGCACTGGCAGTGGGTTGTGGGAGGAGAAGATCAACCTGAAATCAACCTATACTATGACTGGGGCTTTTACTACTGTATGTCCTTAAGTTTGAAGGCTTTGGGTTCAAACAGTTTTCATATTTAGTTCAAGTTTTGCAATGAGGAATAATCCTTAGTAGTTGTTCGCCAAAACCTTTGACCATGACTATTAAAAACGTCAGAAGCATACCCCGGCATGTGTTTATCAGTACGCATACAAACTCTGACATCAACAACTTGTTGTTTTATATATTTTACACACAACTAGCAAGCTACCAGACCAGGAACATTCCACAAGAGCTGCAGTATTGGAGATGCTCTGACCCAGTCGACTCAAATCCTTACGCTTTCCCATTTGTCCTGTTTCTAACACATCAACTTTGAGGACAGAATGGTACGTTGCTGCCACCAACTAACAGATGCCATGATGAAGAAATAATTAGTGTCATAATGTTAGAATGTCATAATGTTATGCCTGATCGGTGTATAATTCTATAAAAGCTGCTTTTTAACATCTTCCCTGTTTGGCAGATTGAGCTGAATGAAATAGGTAAAGGTAGAGTATGAAAAAAATATTTTCTTTTTGAGAGAAAAACATTTGTTTATGCATTTGCAGAGTAGTTGCATGGGTCTGACTGCATGTGGAATGGCTTAAAAACCCAAAACTGCTTTCAACTGTACCAAATAAAGTGGTTAAAGCTCTGGGTTACTGATCAGAAGGTCTGGGGTGGGGGTCAAGCCCTGGCATCGCCAAGCTGTTACTTATGGGCCCTTGAGTAAGGCCCTTTACCCTCTGTGCACCTGTATCATAACCAACCCTACGATCTGAGCCCAGCTTCCTAACATCACTGGGGTATTTCACCGCGCTGTAAAAAAGTTCGTATTTCAACACCTTTGAGTGGAAAACAGTTTTGGTTACTGAAAACGCAACAACTGCCATCAGACTTCACTTCATAAACAAAATCGATAAAACAAATCTAAAGATTTAGAATTTCTCATTAGACTGAAACACTAGATATCTCATCTGTAGTAATCCCATCTACGCTACGGTGTACAGAATTTAGATTAAATAGCATATTCCTTTTATTTTCAATACTTTTGTGGTGGTGCGTTTTTGTTTAACAGGCTCCGATCTCAGGCTGAAAGTGCAGTGTTGGAAAGAGCAGGTTATCAAATAACGAGAGACCTGCTATCTTACCGTGGCCTTGGTAGAGCTCTCCTGAAGGTCCCACAGCACGATGTGGCTTTCAGCCAGAGAGATCAAGCGCTTGCCGTCCCCCATCGGCTCCCACAACACGCTGGCGAGAAAGAGAAGACGGCAGGACTCCGATCAACACACCTGTACCTTTAAGACCATCCATTTCCACACTCCTCATCCTTTAACACACCCAACTTTCTTGCTCTGTACACATAAAATCTCTGCAGCTGGGTTTGACAGTATAATGTCATAATCAAGACAGGATTTATAGCCGAATAACAATCATCCGTATCACATCAGGACCACAGCACCAGACATGAAAACAGGAAGGATGCCATAAGGGGTGAAATAAATAAATAAATAAATAAAATCCTTCTTGGGATTCTGTCCAACTTTAATTTGCATGCGTGTCTTGCGAGTTAGGATATCAAGGGGGCTGAAAACAGCCCTTTTATTGAGGATATAAATGACACAGTGATGCGAGGACTGTTTTACAGCTCTCACAAGGTACAGGCAGTGTTGTAGTGTTGTTGATTTGGCACACCGTAGTTGTCCCTCGGTCAAAGACAGACATGGAACATTCACCAGTTTTTTTTTTTATTTGTTTGTTCCTTATGTTCTTTTTATTTCACTTTGAGATTTCTGTTCATTACTTTTAATTCTAAAAGAAGTAAAAGTCCCTTATATTTCTGTCTTATTAAACCAGAGACACATGCAAATTGACTTAAAAAAGGAAAAAAGAAAAACGTTATACATTTGACCTTGAATAACAGATTCTTTGCCTCCTCCTTGAATATGTAAATACAGTCCTCATGGCTTCCTTAAAAGCCCTCAATATATTCAAATCTTAGTTTTAACCCACTTTGCTATTCCTGTCTAATCCACTTTGTATGTAGATGAGCTATTAAGCGTAGCAAGTTATGACCAGATCTATCTTCCAGTCAGCATTGAAGTATGGTCCTTACATTTTGGCAACCTGAAAAAGAATAAGGTAAATTGAGCTTTGGGCTGTGGTCTGGTTCTGTGGTCCAGGATGAGCTTTTGGATTGAAATGGTGTTTTAGAGGAAATTCTTAATATGCTTATGCCATTCCATTGTTTTGTCTCGTTGCTGTCTCACAAACATGTAAAAAAAAATGATGAGAAAATACACACAAAATATGAAACTGAAAATGAATCTCTCTGACATTCATAAGAGCATTTATTTTTTTTTAATATTTGACCTTTCCCCCGGTTCTAATAAGGTCGACTTTTTATTAAAGTCTAAGAACTGTAATAACATCTATATTTAAGTAGGAAAGCTTTGGTGTATTCTGATTGTTTTTTATAGGCAGTCAATTTGGATTATTAAAATTACCCTCATCTGAGATCAGATTTTTGTTTTTTTACCTGACCAATCGTGTCTAAATGAGTCCTACAACAGGGCATGTGTGTTTAAACTAGGAAGGACAAAAAAAAAAAATAAGACTAGAAAATTACAATAATAATAATTACAAATTATAAATAATATTAATAATTAATAAATACATAGATACAAAAAGTTCAGATTATATGTTACTTACATACAAAGCAGAAGCAGGAAAAGATTCCAGAACAGAGAAAGTATATTAAAGCTGATTGGCATGAATAGGATGTGGAAAAGTTTCTCCAAGCAGCATATAAGCTCGTAGAATATCGACCTAAATGCAAACATTTCGGTATTAACTCCTCTTTATGTGCACAACAATGACTATGGCATTAAACGCCTACATGGGAAAAAAAAATCATTTAAGGCTGTTCAAGGACCCTGTGCTCTTCAGGGAGAATGCAGACCATGAACAGAAAACACACACAATATAAGATGTGCTTAAAGATCGACTGGCTGCCATCCCCCACAGAGATTATTCTATCATTATTGCCAGTATTGACTGACCTACATATTGCAGTTACTATTCGCTCTTTCTTGGGCTCCCATTGATCTGGAAGCGGCCCGCTCGGAGTGCAAATCACACTCGTGTTTGCGCCATCTCACACCGCAGTCACAATCCGGGTCTGAAAATTCCTCCTGGCCCCCTGCAAGGTCCTGATTGGCCATGAGGAACTCGATGGCCATTGATTACTAGGTGCGCACAAGATTCCAAACAAGACTCTATTGAAAATGCTTTCTGGTTCGGACTGAAGCGAACAGTTCGTTCTGGCCGGGTTTCCTTTAAAGCTTGATTTATCTGGCAGAATTTAAGTCGCTGTGAGTCTGTAGAAGAACAAAGAGTGAGTGAGACAGGTCAAAATGCAGCTGGCCTTACAACAGAGAATGAGGACATTCATGCTGTCAAAGTGTGCAGAGGCAGCCATCTTTAAAAAAAAATCCAATATCAAAACAGACAGTCACAGTGTGAACCGCTCCAATACAGAGACACACACACACACTCACACACTCACATACACACACACACACACATCCTTTATAACTGCATACGTATAAACAAGCTCAGGCACATGAACACTGCCTCTAACACACACACACACACACACACACACACACACACGCACACACACACACACACACACACGCGCACACATGCACACACCTCCTGCCCTTGAGATGTTTACAAGGACAGACACCAGTACCATCAATCTCCACCCCAGGGCTCCAACACTGTGCCCCTGCACTCTGCCAAGAGGAGGCCATTCAACCTCCTTATACAGACATGCGCACACGCACACGCGCACACACACACACACACACACACGCACACGCACACACCTTTTGAAGAACACGCTTTCAATAACTGATAATAGCAGCACTCACTAACAGTCAGTTATTCTCTCTACATTGCACTTTGATTTTTTAAGAGATCATCAGGGAGAAGCACGTGTGTCATGTAAGAGGAGCTTTTCAATACGATTTTACTCTCAAACCTGGAAAGACGACAACTACGCTCTAGAAACCCTCTTATCCTGTCAGAGGAACTGAATAAACAAACATACAGCTTGCCATGTGTCACCTGGCCTGGTGCAACACACCAGAAATCTTCTTCTTCTTATTATTATTATTATTATTATTGTAAATAGTAATTATTAGTTAACAGTCTTCTGGTTTCTAAACTAGCTTCTGTTATCATGCATAACATTATGACCTAATGTCAAGTCAAGTTTATTTCTATAGCGCTTTTTACAACAGACATTGTCTCAAAGCAGCTTTACAGAATTTAACAGTTAAGGTGAACAATGTGTATATGTCCCTGATGAGCAGCCATGGCGACTATGGCAAGGAAAAATTCTCTTAGATGTTATGAGGAAGAAACTTTTAGAGGAACCAGACTCAAAAAGGAAACCCATCCTCACTTGGGTGATATAAAGAGTGTGATTATAGTTTTTAAAACAATACAGAACACCAGAGAGCGAGAACTAACATGAGCACTGGAATGTAAGATTATGAGTAATGTCCTATCTACAGTCTTTTACAGTAATTTGAGGTTATGGAACCAGAAGCTACTGAGCAACTCATAAAATAGCTCAACATTTGCGATCGTCATAGATCCAACACCAGCTTCTCCATGCCAGAGCCTTTAAACACTCAAAGAGGTCCAATGTCCAAACTCTACATGAAGTGGGAACCAATTGGCGCTGGTACGTCTCTAAATGGTTCGGGATGTTTGCAGAGTCGGCATCTACTTCTTTAAAGGTCCACAATCTTAATGGGCACCATGACTAGTCTGTGGCTACACAGCCCTATACAAACTGCAATTTACTGTTCATTTTAAAACGTTTTCAAAAAAGCACTAACTTCTTCAGCAATTTGAGCTACAGTAGCTCGTATGTTGGATGGGACCACACACCCTTCCTTGGACCGCTTGTGATAGATACTGACCACTGCAGACCGGGATACACCCCACAAAAGCTGCATTATTGGAGATGCTCCGACTCAGTCATCTATCCATCACAATTTGGCCCGTGTCATTTTTCTTGCTCTTAACACATTAAATTTAAGGACAAAATGTTCACTTGCTGCCTAAAATATCCCACCCACTAACAGGTGCCATGATGAAGAGATAATCAGTGTTATTCACTTTATCTGCCAGTGGTCATAACGTTATAAATGACACTGTATTGTAACAAACACCTTAACATAAACCCTTTGTGAACACTGTATGGTGATTTCCAGGTGATTGTTCTACAGGTCAGGATTTCACGATATCTTTTTACAACTGTCTGATCTCCCCTTCAGCCACCACTCATAACCTCGGGGTAACCATGGACAATCAACTGTCCTTTTTCTGTCCTTTATATCCAAACGGGCTGCTCAGGTGCTTGTTCAGGTCCTTGTCATTTCGAGACTGAACTACTGTCCCACACTGCTGGCAGGCCTACCTCTGAATGCAACTTGTCTTCTGCAAATGATCCAGAATGCAGCTTCCCGACTTGTGTTCAACCTGCCCAGCTTCTCCCACACAACCCCACCACTGCACTCCACTAAGTTCCTGTAGCTGCACACATCAGAATCAAAATAATTATGCTTGCCTCCAAAGCGTTGAGACGTCTGTTTTGAGTTTGACGTAGAGACATGGTGAGGTATAGTTTTCTACCTTGTCATCTTTGAGCATTGTTTTGATCGCCAAAACGTAAGTGCTTTGACGCTTTTATTATATAGGGAGAATTATGACAATTCTATGACTGTGCAAACTCTATCAATTTGAAAACTTTGGAGTTTAAAAACTGGAGACTGTCATTCAGCAATGCTTTAAATATGTGTAAAAAATAATAAATAATAAAATTTAAATTTTCATAAATACATATATACATACGTATAAAGTAAACAATCCAGGCCTTTTTTTATTCTTTTATAAATGATGTCATATGATATAGTGTGGAGTGCTAAAACAAAAGGCATCCACACATAAGCAATGGAAATATGTAGGTCAGGCAAAAGCCCATTTTACATCTTTTTCTTTTTGTCTATATATATAAAACAGGGAAAAAACAAGTGACAGATAAGGACGCATGGTAAGGTGGGAGTAGTGAAGAACGAATGCATGTGAGTGAAAGCAGGGAATAAGGAAAAAAATACATACAAAATGTGATAGCTGGAGTGAAGCGAGAGAGAGAGAGAGAGAGAGAGAGAGAGAGAGAGAGAGAGAGAGAGAGAGAGATTGTGAACAGATTACTCGCAATAGAGGCGTGAGCAGCACGTACGAGTGTGAGGAGAGAAACGAAGAGAGAGAACTGCTGTAGGGTTGAAATCGATAGCGTGTTTTTTACCAGGCCACGTTGCCGTGGGCCGTGTTGTCAAGGTGACAGAGGAGCTGCAGGGCCTGTGGGCTGTGAGCTGAATCGTCGGGGGAATCGTGGCTGCCTGATTCCCATTCCGGGGGCATCCTCCACACCGCTGCGCACGTTAACACGCGGCTGTCTGAGACTACACACGTGCACACACACACAAACACACACACACACACACACACACACACACACACACACACACACAACACAAAAAAACGTCAGAATCTCATTTAGGAAAGCTAACACATATAGAATCCTTCCCTCCACCGAACATTTTATACACATACACATTCTTATTGAGTAAGCCAAAAACACACCACAACAGAAAGTAAGAAAGAAGGAAAGAAGGAAAGAAAGAAAGAAAGAAAGAAAGAAAGAAAGAAAGAAAGAAAGAAAGAAAGAAAGAAAGAAAGAAAGAAAGAAAGAAAGAAAGAAAGAAAAAGAAAGAAAGGAAAGAAAGGAAAGAATGAAAGAAAAGAATGACAGAAAGAAAAAAAGAATGCATGCATGTTTCCACACACTAAAAAGTGTGTGTGTGGTCTTGTTTCAGCACAGGATAATGATGGATGAGGGTCTGTCCTGTCTCATGCTGCCTCTAGAGGCATGCCTCGCCACACGCGCCCGCTATCTCTTCCCGCTTCACGCGCATCCCTTCAAACAGGAAACGGATTTGAACTCAAATTTGACTAATAAGCACAATTTCTTCCCCTAATGCTAGCCATACATGCTAAGCAGAAAAAAAAAAACCCAAGTCTGCTGTTCTCGATTTCATTCCCCGAGTGGAAAAAAAAAAAGGAATAGCTAAATGAAAAACAATCAATCAAAGCCTACAGCCTGGGTCCGCAATTATCTGTGCAATTAACTCCAAGGCGCTCACGGAGGGGGGGGTAGGGCGCAAAAGCAAGTCGGCTAATTATCGCAGTATGATGAACTATATGGTGATGTGAGGCTTTACATTATAATAACAGGTTCGACACACACACACATACACACACAGGAAGTAGGTGTGACGACAATCAGAATCAGGACGGTGTTGAAATCTTTGAATCCAGCAAAGTGATTTCAGAGTTCAGCATTTCTATAAAACGCTTTATGGCATTAAATAGCTAAATAATAAACTTTCTTTCGGCTTCTCCCATGAGGGGTCGCCACAGCGAATCCTCCGCATTCCTAACACAACCCTCCCCATTTATCCAGGCTTGGGACCGACACTGAGAGTGGCTGGGGTTGGTTCCCTGGTAGTCTAGTGGTTAGGATGCGGCGCTCTCACCACTGCGGCCCGGGTTCGATCCCCAGTCAGGGAACCAACCCCAGGAACTTTCAGTGCCGGTCCCAAGCCCGGATAAATGGGGAGGGTTGTGTTAGGAAGGGCATCCAGCGTAAAAACGTGCCAAATCAAACATTTATTTATTGATAGGGACTCAAAGCACTCTTGTACATTGCTCTGGATAAGGAAGTTTAATAAATGCCATGAATGTAAGTGTAGTTAAGAGTAAAAGTTGCTTATATCTTGGATTCTCAGTAAAACTACAAAGTAGCCAAAAAGTCACTTAAATAATTTAATTCAATTCATTTTTATTTGTATAGCGCTTTTAACAAAAAACATTGTTTCAAAGTAGCTTTACACAGACAATGTGGTGATAAAAATAAACAACTGTAAGTTTGTCCATGATAAGCGAGCCGGTGGCGACTGTGGCAAAGAAAAACTCCCCGAGATGGCATAATAAAGAAACCTTGAGAGGAAGCATAGCGTAAATGTTGTGAGATGAGCTGAGGTGGGACAAAAAAGTTGCAGTTGATGCAGTTGTATTTGTGTTAACAAGGAAAACAAGGAAAACAAGGAAAAGATGCAGAGGTTATAAATACTTATGTGCCTGAAAATCATATTCACTGGTATGGCAATAGTTAAGAAATGAAAACAATGGGAGATGTAATAAACCTGCTTGGAAGAAACGTGCGTGTGTGTATTTTGTGCTTTCACGTAATAAAAAGAAATGTTAGAAAAGATTTCCGGCGGGCAGAAGCACCTTCATGCCAACTGATTATTTGAAACGTAGAGTTTTTCCCCAGTGTCTATAATTTGCTCTATGTTACCAGACTGGAACAGAGTTCAATTGTCAGAAAAGTCGAGAATACTGCCAACAAATATTGAAGGTGCTTGAAATAATTCCCACTGTAAAGTATGGTACGGGATCTGTAATGATGCTGTGGGAACAATGGCAGGGTGCACAGCATTATGAAATCCCTTTAATACCAGGAGATATGAAAGTCTGGCATCCTCTGCCAGGATGTTCCAATAGGGTTTGTGTTTTTTTTCCTCAACAGGATAATGATCCAAAACATACATCTACATCCACAAGAACACTTCAGGGCTTCGGTGATCTAAAGCGTAATGAAATCGTGTGGGTGAGCTGAAGAGGAATCTACAAAAGAGTTTCAGGATCCTGGAGGATCTGGAGAGATTCCTAACTCTGTATTCACCAGCTTTATCAACTAAAAAGTGAGAGCATTACACTTCACATACTGTAACCATGGCAATGCACACACGCCTTATATGCTGTAACCTTAGCAATGCTTATACACCTTACACACTGTACCCATGGCATGCTTATACACCTTACACACTGTAGCCATGGCAATGCTTATACACCTTACACACTGTAGCCATGGCAATGCTTATTCAACTTACACACTGTACCCATGGCAATGCTTATACGCCTTACACACTGTATCCATGGCAATGCTTATACATCTTACACACTGTATCCAGGCAATGCTTATACATCTTACACACTGTAGTCATGGCATGCTTATACATCTTACACACTGTACCCATGGCAATGCTTATACGCCTTACACACTGTAGCCATGGCAATGCTTATACACCTTACACACTGTAACCATGGCAATGCTTATACACCTTACACACTGTAACCATGGCAATGCTTATACACCTTACACACTGTAGCCATGGCAATGCTTATACACCTTACACACTGTAACCGTGGCAATGCTTATATACACCTTACACACTGTAACCATGGCAATGCTTATTCAACTTACACACTGTAACCATGGCAATGCTTATATACCTTACACACTGTATCCATGGCAATGCTGATACACCTTAAACACTGTAACCATGGCAATGCTTATTCATCTTACACACTGTAACCATGGCAATGCTTATATACCTTACACACTGTAACTATGGCAATGATCATACATCTTATATGCTGTAACCATAGTAATGCTCATACATCTTACACGCTTTAACCATGAAAATTATCATACATCTTATAAGTTGTAACCATGGTAATGCTTATACACCTTGCACACTGTAACCGTAGTAGTTTCCTCATAGCATATCAATACTCACACCTTTTTTACATCAGCACTAACTAAAGTGAATTTACATTTGTGTTCAATGCAATTTATTGCATTATTCCCAATGCTGCAACTATGACATCATCAGTGCTACAGATTTAACAGTACATGCGGTTAATGTAATGTAGCACAGTGCAGGGTACAGTGAGAGCATGAATTCAGCAGCCTTTCGCTCTGTCAGCCCGAGCCCCATGCTAATTAGGTTGCTTCTTTTGAATTCGGTTGTGACTTCTTATGCATCTGCATTTATTTTCCATGATCAAAAGGGAAAATAAATAATAATTCTTTTTAAAATCACATTCGTTAATTTTTTTCGTTCCCTCCCTCAGAAAGTCGTCGCTCTCTTTTCTTCAGACTGTCAAAAAACAGTCAAGGCCATAAGCGCCACTCGTATAAACTCTGGATTTAATTACATTTTCCCTTTCCAATCGGTCGTGTGTTCATTTAATTCGTTTAATTGCTTCATGGCGAGAGAGGAGAGTCGGGAGTGCCAAAATATGACATGTTCCATTACCACTGCGTCTGTTAGAACACAAGCCCAGGAGTCTGAGAGTCCAACTTTCATGACAGTGCTGCTACACTGCTGCTCTGTGTGCGCTGTGATGTATGATATTTAGAGATAAACTAAAACATTTCTCAGTAAAAATATGACAAGGCCCTAATCTGTGAACAACCAAAACATACCAGTATCCTTTAAAATACAAAAAACTCTAGTCAGTGCCTGCAATACTGAACAGCTTAGGCAAAAATGTTATTAGGCCAATCCACTGCAGATACGGAGCCATAATCAATCACACCATCAGTCAGTTCTCAATAAAACACTTTCAATAATTTATCTCCAAGTGCATCACAGTGAATTCAGTGCTTTCCGAGGGAACACTAGGAGTAAGGTGGGAATATAGCCCAAATTGAATGCCATTCACATTGAGAGAAAAATGTTCTTCATGTTTTTTGGGAGGTGGGAGGAAACCAGAGAACCCTGAGGAAACCCCATTGAAACCCAGCTCAGGATTTAACCAGTTACCTTGGAGCTCTATCATATCAATTCTAATCACCACAATTTGAAGTTACTGATGTTTTTAAGACTCTAAAACATGTTCCAACTTTTGTAGAGATGTTCATCTACAAACTCCCAACAAGTTCATGCAGTCTCTATTTAATACAATTTATAGCATATTAGATGGTAACATCTAATACATACATTCCCAGTATTTCTGAGGATCTTTATTCGACTAACCATATGAAATGTTCTATAACTTCTTTATTCTATGCTAATCATAGCATCTTACAAGTAAAAAAATTACACCCCAGATGCATTAAACGATTTAATTAGCTAAATGGCTAATTAATTACTGCATTATGTGAGCTAGCACATCACTATTCACTACACTGAAAAAAAGAAAAACAAAATCAGTGCAGCTTGACACAGAACACAACCATAATCAACAGAATGTGAAATAAATGATTTCATACTTAAATCATTAATATGTTATATGGGTTTACCCACTGCTTGGTGTCAACAGTAACAGTTAAAATCCCTTAGGAATGTATTAAGTGGCGGACTGCAAGTTTATTTAGTCTCTCTAAGCACTTTGAGCGATTGTTTTAATAAACTTTAAAACATACACAACAATGCTAGGAGTATAAAAAGGAAACTATAGTTAGCACAGTATCACTGTGGCTATTCACTCTACCGGAAATACGATTTGTTTAGCATGAAAGCGCTAAAAAATCCAGAGCACTAGCATTAGCTGCTAACCAGGAAGAATTTCTCTTAAAAAGAGGAAATCCTGACAATTCCACACATCGAAGGAGTGAATGACTGAAGGATGGAAGAAATGAAGACATTTGTTAAAGTATGAGTAGAACAGTTAAGTAGTTTATATTTTTAGAAAATGTAATAATGAATGTAAAACACACACACACACACACACACACACACACACACTTTCATACACCAAATGAATATCCAAATGAGGTCTTACAAACGTAAAATATTTAATTTAAATTTTCCATTTTATTTTATTTTATTTCATTAATTTATTTTGAGCCAATTTGATTAATAACTCAATTTAATCAATATAGTAAAAAAGTGTTATGCATTAAATTATTTTATTTTGATAAAATATTATAAAAAAATGTATTTATATATTATTTAACCAAGCAGGCATTTTATTTTAAAATTGTTTTGAAAATCTGTTCAAATGTTGATCACAAATGTTAATAAACTGTGTAAAAACGACAAGCAATTTTATGTTTTGCATTTCTTCCAATTTCTTCCTTGACTTAAAATCTGAGGTATGTACCGGACAGTGAATTATGTGTTTCGTTACACCCCTAATATATATGTTACAGTGTAACAGTCTGCCTGTTAAATTAAATAAATTAGAATAAATATAACACTAATTAGAAAACAGTATTTTCTAATTAACTATTGCAATACGGATATATTAGGGCTGTCAAACTATTATAATATTTAATCTTGATTAATTGTTAACTTGTGATTAATCGCAAATGTATATCTATTCTAAATGTTCCTTGAATTAATACTTTAAGTTTTTAATATACTAATTGTAACAGATGTTATAAATATATCAATTTCACTCTCTTTGTTATTAGTTATTTTTATTTATTTAATTATTTTACCCTCTGGAAATTATTCTTTTAATATAAATTACTTTTGAGATGTCATGTTTCTATGTGTAGTTACATGTTATTTATTTTTTAATGGTCGTTTTATTTGTTAAATATGGTACATGGCTCCTTTAAGAATGATATTACGGTTCCGGTTGCTTTCCATCATTGTGTGTTGCATTGAAGGTTTTAATTTCGGCTCTTTTATATTTATTCATTTAGATTTTTAATAATGCATTTGTATTTAAAAATATATACATTACATATATAAAATGGAATTTATATAAAACAATTCAGCATTTAAGACTAAGACTTGTACTAGTAAGTACTATGGATACCTGATGCAATACTAGTTCTAACAAAACCCACAGAACCAAGACAGTGAGAGATGGGTGAATCGGATGATGTGTCCTTGTTCTAGGATTTGCATCATTACCCAGCTGTGAAAAAGTCTTTTAGGGAGACTAACAGTGCATCATGGTTTGTGTGTTTCCATTGATTTGTGTATTGTAAACTTGGTTATAACAGGCTAAATTGAGTTCTTCGAGCCCTCTGCTTGCACTTGGCATGGAAGTTTTTTTAAGGAGTGGCGTAAAAAAGGAAATCATGCAACATTCAATTTTCCAAACAGAAGCCTAAAGAGATATATTAGTTAAACAGAAACCCACAGTCAAGACAGATGTAGTGACAGAAAAACAGAAGGACAGAGATATCGACTCACTCTTGTTATAACACGTGGTCAGCACTCCTTTGTCAGCGGGGCTGGCGCCGATGTGCCATATCTCACCAGCCTGATGCAGGAGCACATTCTTATTAATGATATTGTTCTCATCATCAAAGTCAATGATGTGGATCTGCCAGGAAGAAGAAAGGCAAATAGAAATGAGAACAAAGCTCATGTAAATATATAAAGAATGTGTGAGTGTGAGAGAGAGAGAGAGAGAGAGAGAGAGAGAGAGAGAGAGAGAGAGAGAGAGAGAGACTTTACTCCGAAACATTTGCTTTAATATCACAGAAATTCAGAGCTTAAGCACAGAAGATATTTTAGATTTTTATCCTCACACACAGCCCGATATTTATCTCTTCAGCCTTTTCAGCCTTTTCATTTTAACTTTGCTGCTGTTAAACGCTTCTTTTGAACTTGTTAGGTTTTGGAAATGTTATGAAAACCATCAGACATTTGCACTTTTTTTTTTCCCCCTCTGCCCTGCTTAGCAAAACCATTCGTCACAGTCATACATGCAATCGTTGCTCTGTAGGATCATCTAAAACACACTCATTCATATGAATTCTGTTAGATCTGGGCCACATATCAAACCATGGAATGATTTTATTATGGCTGGTTTATAAAGGGTAACTAGAAATAAAATAAAAAAAGTCATACACTTATTAATACACCATGCTGTAATGAGTATGATAAACTTATAAAAATGGGGGGAAACACAGAGGAGAAAAAAAAATAAAAAATCTTACAGTGTCTCGGATCGTATCATGATACTTGAAGGCAGCACAATTTATAACATGCACACAATAGGTTTGCTGCCAAAAAAAATGTAAATGAAAGAAAAGACAAAGAGAAAGAGAGAAAGAAAGAGAGAGAGAGATAGAGAGAGAGAGAGAGAGATTAACAAATTATTTCTGCAAAAAATTAAAGACCGGAAAAAAAAAATTCATAAAAAAAAATTTTAAAAAAGTGTGTGTGCATTACATGTGTACTACATCTACAGTGTGTTTACTGTGTGTGCACTATATGTGTACAGTGAATGTATTGTCTGTACTGTGTGTGCATTTTGTGTGTACTATGTGTATACGATGTGTGTGTTTACTGTGTCTACTGTATGTCTACAGTGTGTGTATTATGTGTATACTATGTGTGTGTGTGAATTGTGTATATACTGTTTGTGCACTGTGTGTCTACAGTATGTGCATTGTGTATGTACTATATGTATACAGGGTGTGTGCATTTTGTACACTTTGTGTATACCGTGTTTGTGCATTGTGTGCACGATGTGTATATATACTATATGTGTGCAGTTTGTGTCTATAGTCTGCATTTTGTGTGAATATTGTGTCTACACTGTGTGTACTTTGTGTGTACCATGTGTGTACTGTGTCTACAGTGTACGCATTGTTTGTGCAATGTGTATAAGGTGTGTGTGTGTGTACAGAGTGTACACTTTGTGTGTACTATGTGGATACTGTGTTTGTGCAGTGTGTGCATTTTGTGTGTAATATGTGTATAATACAGAGTGAATACTTTTTGTGTACTGTGCGGGTCCACAGTGTCTACAGAGTGTGTACTGAGTGTGTACTAGATGTCTACAGTTTATGTAGTGTGTATGAGACAGAGATTTAGAGTTCGTTTCTGCTGATCAGACGGCTGAAAGTCGGAAAAGAAACCATTAACCTTGCGTTGGATGGCATCAGGGAAAATTATTAGGCAAAGTTATAATTTTATGGAGGCGAGCAATACAAATAAATTCCAATGACTGGACAGGATAATTGGAGGCAAAAGGAGGTCTCATAATAGGGGCTGGTGATGAACAGGGAGCTCAGGTAGAAGGTTCGCACATGATTTATATAGTTTTATCCCAGAGATGCAAAGTGAGTCATCGCTCTTGGCCACTTGGGCCTCCTTCTCTACCATATTAATTATCCGAGGAGGAGGCAAAATGGGCTCAGGTGTAAAACAGGCGTCCGCTTCAGCTTCTCTCAGTAAGGGCTCTTTAGAAAAGCACACGACGGAAACACGGCTCCGTGCAGAGTGGCAGGCTGAAGAAACTGGCAAGCAGAGGAGATTAACTATAATAGACTAATGATATGTGAAGCTCACACAGATGCGAGTGGACATCACAGGAGGCGGACAGTGGAAATAGTGTGCTGAGGCAGCGTTAAGGCCACTAATAGCACTGAAGCCTGTGCGATAAAACTGAACAATGAAAATTGGCTTATAATTAACCCAAATTACAGAAGAGCAACCTGAGGAGGTTCAGCTACAAAGTACAATGTCTTGGCCCAAGACTTCACACAGTTATCAAGGTGGTGTGGAGTACCATCAACAGATGACTCAGTTATGCAAAAAACCCTCTCAAAGTACTTAGATTTCAGGCACAAAATAATACAGAGTGACAGGCAGAATCCAGCAACCAGTCAGAGAAGTAAAAAAAGCCAGAATTCAGCCTTATGCAGCAGCACGCAGATTTGGTGGGAAGCTGGCCACTGTCGAATTTGTATCGTTACCCAGGTGTGGAGTTGTTCAGCTTCAGAAATAAGGCATGTATAGTATGATGCAGGGTGAATAAGCTTGGAGTGCAGTCAGTTCTCTAATTCATGCCAAAGGTGTCCAATAGGGTTGAGATCAAAGGTCAAGATATTCCACTCACACCCTAGTAAGCCATATGATCATAAAGTTGGCTTTGTGCTCAGGGGCATTATGATGCTGGGATGGATTTGGGTTTGGATTGTCTGCTTTGCTATATGTTTTTCCCTTCACTGCCTGATCCCTACATAAACATTTTGCGTTTATATTAGATGTACACCGAGGCATAACATTATGACCACCTGCCTAATATTGTGTTGGTCTCCCTTTTGCTTCCCAAACTGTCCGGACCCATCGAGCATTAACAGCATTAACTTCTTCAGCAATTTGAGTTACAGGAGTTCGTCTGTTGGATCGGAACACACGGTTCAGCCTTCGCTCCAAACGTGCATCAATTAGACATGACCCTGTCGTCGGTTTACTGTTCCTTCCTTGGACCACTTTTGATGGATACTGACCACTGCAGACCAGGAACATCCCACAAGAGCTGCAGTTTTAAAGATGCTCTGACTTAGTCGTCTAGACATCACAATTTGGCCCTCGTCAAACTCGCTCAAATCCTTATGCTTTCCCATTTTTCCTGCTTCTAACACATCGACTTTGAGGACAAAATGTTCACTTGCTGCCTGATATATCCCACCCACTAACAGGCACCATGATGAAAAGATAATCAGTGTTATTCCCTCACAGATCATCATGTTATAATTAGAGGTTGACCGATTGAACGGCCAGCTGATTATTCGGGCCAAGTTTTGGCATTTTTTAATTAATTGGCATCGGACAAATGTGCCGCAAATTAACCGTTCCTGAACCTTTTGCGATTGCTTGAAAAAATAAGACTTTCCCATACAAGCAGGGGGTAGTGATCTGTATTCCGCATAAAAACAGGGAAACCAGAAGAGCTAAAACTGCAAATATATAAACAAGCAGCGTTTACACCTGCCGCGATCATTACTAACGGATTCATGTAGTTTTTTTTTTTCAATCATGAATGCTAAGTTGCAAAAACAAGAGCAAGAATGACAACATGCATTTCCAGTTTTTTTCTCCTGTGCTAATACGCTAAGCTAAATAGCTAATCTTAGTTCTCTTTCTTGCCAACCAGCCCCGCCAAAAAATAGCTGATGCCGTCCACACTCGAGCCAACAGTGTCAGAAAAGAAAAACTAAAGCCGACCAACATTCGAAAGCCACTTGACATTCCCCGATAGCCGATTGTCAGCTTGGTGTGTCCCAGGCTTTCAGTTCTTATTATTAGTTTTTTAATCTAGCGTTATATATCCTATTTATTAAATATGATGCTGCTTTTGGAGAGAGTAAGTTTTTGAAACTGTATTGTTAGTGAGTCTTTAACCAGCTGTAGTATAGGGTTGGCTCGGGGAAAAAAAAAACCTGCTAACAACTGCACTAATTGGCAAGGCTTGTTTTGTTCAATAAATGTTTAATTTAAGCAATTTTCTATATCATATCTTAATCATTAACTATTCGATTTTATGAGATGAAGGGGGAAAAACAGAAAATCGGGCAAACATATCATCCATCAGCTGGCGTGATTTTTAAATATCGGCATCAGCCCGGAGAAAAACCCATATCGGTCAACCTGTAGTTATAATGTCATAATGTTATGCCGGACCGGTGTGTGTATATATACGGTCATATGCCACGTAGGGATTAGTGCATAGGATCCAAAGCTGATTCGTCATTTGGATTTCATCACAGCTCGTTAGTGAATCAGACGGCTTTGTACATGACTTTTCATGTACTAAGGTCTTTGCTTGACATTTGATGAATGATGGCCATTATTGCAATGCACTATACATATCCCCTGTATGCAGAGCCAAATACTCAGTAGATCCATTATGTAATCCAATAGATTACATTATATTATATATATGATAGCAATATTAGGAGTTATGAGATATTTCCTTATATAAAGGGGAACAAATTAAGAAAGATATAAAGCAATTATGAAGGACCATGAGAGAAACTAATCAGTTGAAAAACAATTACAACTTTAATATTAAACAACTTGTTACTTTTTGATGTGCTGATGATGCTCAAGATACTTGATTTTGATGAGAGATGAGAATACTAAGAAAAATACGGGATAGAAGGAAAGTCAGGGAAGCTCACCAAGCATTTTGACTGTGTGCTGTATTTCAGCATGGGTTGTGTATTATACTCTTTTGATGTATATGTATTTATATATTCCCACCTTTTTAAGCAATAATAGGATTTATGGGCCATGTCATTAACACATCTGTACATCTTATTATATTTTTTAAAAAACTGATGCGATGAATGGTTGATATAAATACAATAAACAGGTGAAAGCAGGGGTCAGTCTGATTATCACTTTTCCCTCTTTTGGACTCACATATAAAAATATGTTCACCCACTCACACATACACACACACAACCCCTGAGGTCGGCATTTTTTGGCTTTTCCAAAAAGCTTTAAAGATGAATGCATTCACAGGAGAGCTGTAATTGGCACTAGCAGGTAAATGAGATTGAGAGTCCTGCTCTCTGAACCCGAGGCTAGATATGATGGAATGGCTGGACGCAAGCTGAGGGATTTGGGGATCAGATCAGAGGGAGAACAAAGTGAAGGCACGATTTATAAAAGCTTTCAAATTCTTTCGATGCATCAGTCCAACACACATGAGGGTATCGCGGAATTAATTCATTTTAATTCCTGCATAGAAAAACACTGTTAATAAAACCTGTACAAGACTTTATTAAGCATGTAAAAGACTTTTATCTGCAGTTTTGAGTCCTCCATTAGTGAGGTAAGATGAAATCAGCAATATGATAGGCACAAAATGATATCCACATGCTTTATTATTTATTATAAAAACCTGCACCCTCAGTTTTCAAAGGTTTCCATTTGTTCAGCAACTTTGTGTGTGACCCTTTCAGAATATTCTGTCAAATTTCCAGTGACTGTGATAAATTAGAGCACGTTGTTAATGTGATCAACCAAAATTAAATGTATAGCATTCATATATTTATATTTATATACACAATTCAATTTAATTACTCACCTGATTATCAAATTTGAATGACTGTGTGCCCACTAGAAATCTTATAGCATCGGTTTCAGCTGTCTGAGCAGTCAAAGCGCGGCACTAAACCCCAACAAGAGAAAACAAGAGCATCGATTAATTGATATTTGTCTATTTAATGGCACTATACTTCCATTAAATAGAAAGACAACATCTTTATCAAGATAACCTCTTTATTTCTGTAAAGCTGCTTTGGGACAACATCATTTAATGCACTAATAAATAGCAAATAAATAATAATAAGTAGCAAATAAATAGCAATATGCAATAACAATAAAGACACCAGACATAGTCTATGTATATAAAAGGTAATCATCTTATGGTGTTCTAAATGATTATAGATTTTCCAATTAAAGATGCTGACCATTAGCTTGCGGACCGTTGTGAAAAAAACATGCACATGTGTATACAGCCTCTCATTATGAGCACAAGTTTCTCATAAGTGTTCATATCCCCAATATAAAAACTCTTTATATTCTAAAATATATAACAACATATACACTAACCAGGCATAACATTATGGCATAATAACATTGTAACTGGTGAGTGAATAATACTGATTATCTCTTTATCATGGCACCTGTTAGTGGGTGGGATTTATTAGGCAGCAAGTGAACATTTTGTCCTCAAAGTTTGTGTGTTAGAAGCAGAAATAATGTTCAAGCGTAAGGATTTGCACGAATTTGACAAGGACCAAAATTGTGATGGCTACACGACTGGGTCAGAGCATCTCCAAAACTGCAGCTCTTGTGGAGGGGTTCCTGCTCTGCAATGGTCAGTATCTATCAAAAGTGGTCCAAGGAAGGAACAGTGGTGAACTGACGACAGAGCCATGGGAGGCCAAGACTCATTGATGCACGCGGGGAGTGAAGGCTGAACAGTGTGGTCCGGTCCAACAGACGAGATCCTGAAGCTCAAATTGCTAAAGAAATTAATACTCAACAGATCCGGACTGTTTTGGCAGCAAAAGGGAAACCAACAAAATATTAGGCAGGTGGTCATAATGTTATGCCTGATTAGTGGCCAAAAAGTTACACCTGATCAGTGTACATTTAAGTTCAAATTTGACCTGTAGAATGACAAACTCACAAACCCCTTCAGATAAGACTTGCTTTTCTCTAGTTTTGGTTGGGATTTTGTAATGTGAACAATCTTTAAATGAATTCAGGCTTTATTTGAGGTGTAAAAGCCACATGAACATTGAACATAATTCGGTAGATTTGTCCTTTGGAGTATTTGGAGTCAAATCAATGAATCATTGAAATGAAATGAATGAAAAGGCTCATAACTTACAACAAACATCTCACAATATCAACACTATTAAAGAATAGTAAACCCCTGTAGGTGCAACTTTGTTATATGAATGACAGTGACATAAACATGAAGACCAAACTAACTAACGTCATGACTTACATGTATTATAATATAATCATGTAAGGCAATTTAATTCAAACAGCACGCGCAATTCCTAATGTAGTGGTATGCATGAAAGGCATGCGTCGTGATCTTAAAAAGAAAGCTGATTCAATGCAAACGAAAGAAACCAGGTATAAAATAATGCAATACCTGGAACTCCAGGCCATATATAACAGGCGCGTCATCCTCCATGTTCCCAAAAGCTCTTATTTTACATCAGCACCACGCGGCAGTTTGATTAAAGTTTGCTCCTTAAACTGCTTTCAGATCATATAATATTCTCAACAACTCAATTTAAAGCTGATTAAAGCCGATTCCTGATAAACCTGCCTTGCCCTTGATTTCCGCGTTGTGATAACCCGGTAAGTCTACAGCGCAGGAATAGTTTGCGTAACTCCCTGCCCTTTAAACGTAATGTTTTCACTTCGCGCTTCGTAAATCCTTCCAGAATACCAACACCTCCCGGTAATATAGTTTGACCCTTATAGAATGCCGTACAGCTTTTCAATCCTGTCTACTCGGCGCGTGCGCATGTCAAACTTGCCGTTGCCTGCGGGACGGACCAGCGCATGCGCACTATGTTCGGATCCCGGGTAGCGGCGGCTAGACGAGAAGGTGAGAGTTTTGGTTCCGGTGTTGTTACGTTGCAGACTATGGCGAACGTTTAAACAGGTTTCTCTGCGCTAAAATTGATTAATTCAGTAGCCCTGGTTTCATTTTCGACCGATTAAAATACGCTTTTATGACAAAAAAATTAAAGAGAAGCGTCGCTATTACCTGGCTAGCCGGCTATTTAGCCTGCTTCTAGGAGCGAATTGCAAATGGGTCTGTTCTAATATCCTGTGGAAAGTGCACAGGGTAGGGAATGACATAATGCTATTGTACAGCCTACCCAGTGACCTTCGTGTTTTATATAATGATATTTGTTATACAGCCGACCTGGAGACCTGTCACAGCTAGCTACTTAGCTATGTACCGGTCGCCTAGCTCGGTTCCATCCCCAATATCCTTTTAGAAGAGTCCATTCTGATTTCTTTATGAAAGTGAACATTGTAGGCACTTATTGAATGAACTATGTGTTTGTAGAACGAGATGCAGCCCTGCTTGGTACATGTACGTGTTGCCTGGTTGTGTAAATAATAGAATTCCAATATAATTGTGATTTAAATAAATGTTTATAAAAGATCATAATCCACAAGTTTCCCTTTTACATTGAAATTGTAAATTGAGAGGCTGCAGTAGTGATCTTGATGACATGTATAAGGAAGTATATAATGACTGTATAAGGAAGGATGTTATACATATTGGAACACAATAAACTGAAAATTCCACTAACGCACTTGTAGGACCTGTAAAGATTAAACCGTAGTAATATTATACTGCTGTCATGTCACACGTCTGTAACACGCTGATCGTGTTTCCCACTGTGTTTGAATTTCAGGCGAGTGCCATGGACAGTGGTGAGGATGCAGCTCAAAGGCCTTCGACTCTAGATATAGCCGGATTAGAGAGAGACAAATCTTTAGTCCTTGCTCCTTCAGACGACACTGCGATGACCAGCCTTGCCAACGTGACAGATGCCCTCTTCCAAGAGGAAAGCATTGACCTGGATGTAGAAGCGTTCCTCTCCCCGCAGGAAGACAGCGCTGCGTCTGGGAGCGTCACAGATAAGCTGAATGATCAGATGTTGGAGAGCGTCATGATCTCCGATTCGCCCAACAGCGAGGAGGAAGATGTCCCGATTGACACTCTGTTGGAGCAAAAAGATGACAAGGAGTCCCTTAACTACAAAGAGCCTGAGGAAGGCAAAGTGTTTGAAGCCAAAGAGGACGAGACAGAGGCTGGAATTGAACAGGCCTCTCCTGATGATGCTGTGGAATCAGAAGTATCTCTAACTTTAGTTGAAAAAGAGAAAACAGAGGACAGTGATATGGACAGTGTGAAGGAGGTGGTTACAGACCCAGCACCTGCTCTAAGCAGCCCGAAAGCTGAGGAAACCGAGCTTGAAGTAGCCAAGCATGTGATTAAGGATGAGCCCATTCCCGTGTGCACTATATTCAGCCAAGGCATGCAGAACAAAGCACAATCCCTGGTACCTGACGGGTTTCAGCCGACTTTGGTGAAATCGCCAAGCTTTACAACTGGCCATAATGAAACTCCCAATAAACTAGCACCTCTGGTGTCTCAGCCCAGCCCCAGCCTCAGTAAATTCTTCACCGATAACGGCACAGTTAATCCTGCCTCGGATTTCTTCGACTCTTTCACGACGTCCTCATCGTTCATTTCGGTTAGCAACCCGAACGCAGAGACGGCAAAGTCCCCAGCCCCTCCTGAGCGCCAGCTTTCCTCAGGCTCAAGCAGCCTTCTACCGGACGGAGGCACTTTCTTCAGTCCTGCTCTTAACGTGAGCACACCGAGGCCTGTCCAGGGCCCTGCAGATCCTGTTGTGACCATTTCTAAGCTTCAAGCGGTGTTCTCAGGCAGCGATGATCCGTTTGCAAGCGCTCTGAGAATGAGCGAAGTGGATAGACGATACGACGCCTGGCTTCCCACTGAGGAGACCAGGAGAGTGCTGATCTCTGTGGCCACTCAGCAGGTCAACCCGGTGCACGTAGATAGGGAGAGGCTGTCTATGCCTGGACTCAAGTTTGACAATTTGCAGGTCAGTGCCTTGAGTGGGGAAGATTGAGGGTTGGACAAAGGACCATATTATTTAATTCCAGTAAACTAACTTATATTGCACTAAGCTGCCCAGTACAATAATAAACAGTTAGAATAAGGGGTGTAACGGTACACAAAATGCACGGTTCGGTTCATACCTCAGATTTTAAGTCACGATTCAGTTAAATTTCAGTGCAGTTAGGGGGAGGAAACGCAAAACCTAAAATCGCTTGTTGTTTTTTATTAACGCGGTTTATTATTATTATTATTATTAATATTAACATTAGTGAACATCAGTTTACATTTTTCAAAACCATTTAAAATAAAATGCGTGCTTGGATAAATAATATATAAATTAACATCAAAAAATTTTTAAAAAAATTAAATATATAAAAATAGAATAAATCTAATTAATGCAATACGCTTTTTATTATATTGATTCAATTGAGTAATCGTTTAAATTGGCATATATTAAATTGATTAAATAAAATTTAATAAATGGAAAAATGTAATTAAATACTTTACATTTGTTAGACCCCAGATGTACATAATACAGATGTGTGTGTGTGTGTGTGTGTGTGTGTGTGTGTGTGTGTGTGTGTGTGTGTGTGTGTGTTTGTTTTTTACATTTATCATTTTTTACATGCTGTTAACTGTAACAAATCTCTTCATTCCTTCCATCCTTCATTCACTTCTTCTATATGTGGAATTGTCAGGATTCTCTCCTTTTAAGAAAAATTCTTGAAGCTGGACTTAAAACGTTGGTGATGGCAGGAAGTGGAGCGATTTTTGTGCTTGCGCAAAAAGAGTTGCGGCAAATCGTAGCCACAGTTACACTGCACTAACTGTCGTTTATTTTTATACCCCTGGAATTATTTTGTATGTTTTCAAGTTTAATAATAATAATAATTAAAAAAAAAATAATAATAATCATTGACACTGTGCTCAAAGTGCGAGGCAGAGACAAAAGGTCTGTTACTTAACAGGGAACTCAGATTTTAAGTGTTTCCCCATGTAAAAAGAATTGCATTCAGTACACGTACAGTGCAGCCCGATGTATTTTGCATTACAAACAGTTATTTTCCTTTTCTTTTGCAATTTGCGAACAATTACATGTTGTATTTTTTATTCATTTTCAATTACATTAATTGTTCATGAAGCATTTTATATTGAAACTATAAACAGTCATTCTCTGCATCCCCCCCCCCCCCCAAAAAAAAAAAAAATAAATAAAAAAAAATTGGTAACAAACCAAGTACAGAAGCCATTCCATGCCTTTATTCTGTATACTTTCCCATGGCAGAACAGATTTATGTGAAAAGACTGGAGACTCCTTCCAAATATGTTCAGTATCTACCAGAAAAAATGGCTTCACCATGGCAACAGTTACACACCTTTTTATGATCTGCTCATTATTAGACTCAAATTATGAGGAGGATCCTCCATTCTACAAGTAATATAGAAACCGTAATGTGTTAGAAAGTCCGGATTCATTTGAACAGGGACTATTCAGAGCTGCTGTTATAACATTGATCAGTGTCCTCTGACCAATCAGAATAGAGAATTCACCATTAATGTGTTACGAAGCAATCTAGTAACATTATGTATTCATTTGTTGTTAATTAAATTGGTTTACTGTTAATTATTGTAAACCGTTTATCCCAATTTTTTGCTATTTAACAAAATCGTTTTCTGTTCCATGATGTCATGAAAGTGTGCAGGGATCCATGACCATTGATTAATGTGCAAACTTTAATACTTTTATATGTAAAACTCACACTCAGCATGTTTCAGGGTGATGCAGTGAAGGACCTGATGCTGCGTTTCCTTGGAGACCAGGCAGCGGCGAAGAGGCAAGTTCTCAACGCTAACTCGGTGGAGCAGAACTTCTTTGGTCTAAAGCAGCTGATTGTGAGTCATCCTTTCTGTCCCTGTTTTGAAAAGGATAAACATTTTTTTTTTTAAATCACTGCCATCCCTGTGTCTATAACTAGCCTGTAAATTGTGGAGCACAGTAGTATTGATAAAAATGAGAGCTATTGGCATTTGGTAGAGATGGAAGAAAAAAACACTTCCTGGAAGTGATGAGAAACATAAATTTGCCCTGGAGTTTATTGAGGAGGAGATAAAAGAAAGTCAGTGGCACAAACAGGATGTGAAGAACCCTGGGATAATAAAAGATCCAATTTATCTCTGCAAATGTAGTTACTTCAGTGATCAGGGAAAATGTTTTGGAAGGTATTTAAGCAACTATCTGATCTAGATAGTTGCTAGATTTGATCTTGATTTAGTTACTATACACTTGGCCTACACTGTTTCGCCAAAGGTTTGTGACACCTTTTTTCTCCCCTACAAACCTGGGAATGAACACATCATTGTGTGCTGTAGCATTCCAGTTTCTCTGTAACTAGGAGACCAAAATCTGTTCCAGCATGACAATGTTCCTGAGTACAGGAAGCTTCATGAAGACATTGGCACAGCCTTTAGGATTATCACCCCAGACTTCTACACCCAGCATATCACCAACTTCAGGCCTTGACCTCACTAATGCCATTGTGGCAGATTACACTGCGTTCACATTAGAATTGACGCAACATAAGAGAACAGCTAAAAGGCCCTTGTTTGCTTGGAAAGCAACCCTAGAAAGCAATGGTTTGAAAACATTTTGGAGAACCATTTGGGATTCGATCTACTGCTTGGTCTGATAAACACCATTATATTCTAAATATGTAAGTAAAGTTATTTATATTCTTGAATTCTGTTAAATATGTTTTGTGGGCTTGTTAACACCAGACAAAATTATGTGTCTGTTTTAATGTTAGACTACCGTTCAAGGCTGTCCGAATGCTAAAGCTCCTATATCGGTGTGCCAGGTGGCATCGGTGCCGCCCCCACCAATAACACACGAATCATATAGGGAGAAGCTGGTTCTGTGAACAAAAATCAAGACTGTGTGCATATATATTGCCTGGGGAAGTGTGGTTTTTTTCTGACGAGGTATATATGTATGTGTGTGTCTGTGTGAGAGGGAGAGAGAGGGAGAGAGAGAGAGAGGTTGTATTCCCATCTGTAGCCTAAGGGGTTTATCTCACTGCATCACTGAGCTGCTTTCAAGCAAAACTGTCAGACACACACGAGCAGGTCAGAACTGTTCAGCCTTCCCCACTGTGCCCATGCCCTTGAACAACACACAAACATGCACAAAATACTGTGTCCAGTGTTTGTGTGTGTGTGTGTGGGAGAAAGATTCAGGGTTAGCGAGTTAGTAAAGAGCTGCTTCTGCTGATGTGCCGCTCCCTCCAGCATCCCCAGTGGGGCAGTTTGAGTTAATCCCCAGCTATCCCCCTTTTTAAAGGCTCAGCTCAAACCATTGCTATTGGGATACTTATTTTTGTTATTTGCTTTAACCAAGATATTGCAGAACATGTTTACTTTTAAACTGCTGAAACAGTTAAACATTGCAAATGGGTTAAGAGCAATAAACTGTTCATATGCACAAATAATGTTTTGTGTTTTTCCAGAGCCTAACTGTAGAGCGTTTTTGATTCAGGTTACCTCTGCATAATAAATGAATTGCAATTAAACTCTAAAATGGTTCCCACCTTCTTTTAGGTGTGCTGTAAGTCAGCACATAGGCTTTCTGCGAAACAGAACAGTTGTTTCTGCTATTTTACTCCTGGGATATAAATTATGCATAACTGTACAGTCAGTTCAAAGAAGCAGGGCTAACCATTGCTATTGTGGGATTTTTTACAGTTCTAAAGGTTTATATGTACATTATACCGAAAAGGTTTGTCGACACCTGATCATAATTTGTATGTGCTTTTTGAACATCCCATTCAACATTTAGTCCACTTTTGCTGTTATAATACCCTCGACACTTCTCGGAAGATGTTCCACTAGATTTTGAAGTGTGTCTGTAGACATTTCTGCACATTCAGTCACAAGGGTGAGGAGGCCTGTGGTGCAATGGAATAAGTGTGTGTGTGTGTGTGTGTGTGTGTGTGTGTGTGTGTGTGTGTGTGTGTGTGTGTGTGTGTGTGTGTGTGTGTGTGTGTGTGTGTGTGTGTGTGTGTGTGTGTGTGTGTGTTATTGGCCAGTGGGCGCGTGCACAAGCGCCGGGTCACGAGAGGAAGGCAGAGCAGAGCCTCTGTCTCAATGTCCAGCGACACAGATAAAAAGCTGTAAGACAAGAGTTAAAATTTGGACTTTAAAAGACCAAAACCCAGAAAAAAGAATTGTGTTCTAACACTAAGACAACTGAACTCTGTAGCCCGCTAGCAGTCTTTCTTACTAAATTTGTTTCTAATCCTGTCCATCCTCATCACTCCCTATGAAAATCTCACTATCTTCTGCTCTGCTACCTTAAGCTCCTCCTCCTGTCTTTTAGTCAATACTACTGACTCTGTTGTATGAAACCATACAACATCACTGGTCTTACCACAGTGTTATAAACTTTCCTTTTCACTCTTGCAGATACCCTTCTATTACAAATCCCTCCTGTAACTCTTCTCCACCACTCCACCCTGCCTGCACTCTTTTCTTCACTTGTCTAACACATTCTCCATTTGTACTGTTGACCCAGGTACCTAAACTCCTTCACCTTCTCCACCTCCAATCGCGCCACTCCACTGTCCTCCCTCTCATTTACACACATGTACTCTGTCTTAGTCTTACTGACTTTCATTCCCCTTCTCTCCAGCATATACCTCCACTTCTCCAGTTCTTCTCAACCTGCTCCCTACTCTCACTACAACTCACAATATCATCCGCAAACATCATAGTCCGGACTCCTGTCTGACCTCGTCCGTCAACCATCACCACTGCAAACCGGAAAGGGTATAGAGTTGATCCTTGATGCAGTCCAACCTCCACCTTGAACCGGTCTGTCATTCCTACTGCACACTTCACTGCTGTCACACTGTATTCATACATGTCCTACACCACCCTCAAATACTTCTTAGACACACCTGACTTCCTCAAACAGTACCACAACTCCTCTCTCGGTACCAGCACACTCCTTCTCCATTCCTCAGGCATCCTCTCACCTTCAAAAATCTTGTTGAACACCCTGGTAGAAAACTCCACTGCCATCTCTCCGAAACATTTCCATGCTTCTACTCTCACTTCCTCCTTACTAATCCTATCCCCTTCCTGCTTCACCATCTATACATTATAATGCAAATAATTCTTTTTAACGACACAAATTTTTTTAAATGCGTGATTAATACAGCGCACATTTCTGTTTGACAATTTTAATAAACAATAAATAAATATATGAGAGAAAATTAAAACATCTAATGCAACACACATTTATTCAAAACATCCTTTCTTTACTCAGATATAAAAAATAAAACCTCCACTGAAAACTATTTTTCAATGACTAAACATTTGTTTTACTGATGCGCCAAGTCTCAGAACGGTCACCAAAATCCGCCATGATGCACACATACGGCAATTAAAACCGTACGTGTAGAAATATAGCAAAAGTTCCGTTTGGTGTCCTTATGATTTATCTATTTTTAAACACCCTAATTTCTTTAAAACATTTACAAGTATATTTTGTATTCCTGCTTTTTGTTGAGCACGGTTTCACTAATAATAAACGCGTAATAAAAAAAATAAAAGTAATAATAAAAGCATTCATTTTTGTCCATGCCTATGTTGATTATTAATTTAAGGTACATTTGCATAAAAATTTGCAAGTAAGTTGTGATTACTCAATCGCAATATATTATATATAATATATATATATATATATATATATATATATATATATATATATATATATATATATATATATATATATATCTTCTTCTTCTTCTTCTTTCGGCTGCTCCCATTAGGGGTCGCCACAGCGGATCATCCGTCTCCATACCACCCTGTCCTCTATATCTGCCTCTTTTACACCAACTACCTGCATGTCTTCCCTCACCACATCCATGAACCTCCTCCTTGGCCTTCCTCTTTTCCTCCTACCTGGTGGCTCCATCTTCAGCATTTTTCTACCAATATAATTCATGTCCCTTCTCTGCACATGTCCAAACCATCTCAATCTCGCCTCCCTCACCTTGTCACCAAAACATCCTACATGTGCTGTCCCTCTAATAAACTCATTTCTAATCTTGTCCATCGTCGTCACTCCCAATGAAAACCTTAACATCTTCAGCTCTGCTACCTCCAGCTCCACCTCCTGTCTTTTACTCAATGCCACTGTCTCTAATCCATACAACATCGCAGGTCTCACCACAGTCCTATAAACTTTCCCTTTTATTCTTGCAGATACTCTTCTATCACAAATCACTCCTGTCACTCTTCTCCACCCACTCCACCCTGCCTGCACTCTTTTCTTTACTTCCCTAACACACTCTCCATTACTTTGCACTGTTGACCCCAGGTACCTGAACTCCTCCACCTTCTCCACCTCTTCTCCCTGCAACCGCATCACTCCACTGCCCTCCCTCTCATTCACACACATGTACTCTGTCTTACTCCTACTGACTTTCATTCCCCTTCTCTCCAGCGCATATCTCCACCTCTCCAGGCTCTTCTCAACCTGCTCTCTACTCTCACCACAAATCACAATATCATCTGCAAACATCATAGTCCAGGGAGACTCCTGTCTGACCTCGTCCGTCAACCTGTCCATCACCACTGCAAACAGGAAAGGGCTCAGGGCCGATCCTTGATGCAGTCCAACCTTCACCCTGAACCAGTCTGTCGTACCTACTGCACACTTTACTGCCGTCACACTGTCCTCATACATGTCCTGCACCACCCTCACATACTTCTCTGACACACCTGACTTCCTCATACAATACCACAACTCCTCTCTCGGCACCCTGTCGTATGCTTTCTCTAAATCCACAAATACACAATGCAGCTCCTTCTGTCCTTCTCTATACTTCTCCATCAACATCCTTAAAGCAAATAAGGCATCTGTGGTGCTCTTCCTCGGCATGAAACCATACTGTTGCTCACAGATGGTCACCTCTTCTCTCAACCTGGCTTCCACTACTCTTTCCCATAACTTCATGGTGTGACTGATCAACTTAATTCCCCTGTAGTTACTGCAGGTCTGCACATCTCCCCTATGCTTAAAGATCGGTACCAGCACACTCCTTCTCCATTCCTCAGGCATCCTCTCCCCTTCCAGAATCCTGTTAAACAATCTGGTTAAAAACTCCACTGCCATCTCTCCTAAACATCTCAACGCTTCTACCGGTATGTCATCTGGTCCAACCGACTTTCCATTCTTCATCCTCTTAATCGCTGCTCTCACTTCCTCCTTACTAATCCTATCTACATCCTGCTTCACCAACTCCACATCCTCCAACCTTCTCTCTCTCTGATTTTCCTCATTCATCAGCTGCTCAAAATATTCCCTCCATCTTCTCAACACACTCTCCTCACTAGTCAACACATTTCCCTCTCCATCCTTTATTGCTCTAACTTGCAGTACATCCTTCCCAGCTCGGTCCCTCTGCTTGGCCAATCGGTATAAATCCTTTTCTCCTTCCTTAGTGTCCAACCTCTTATACAGTTCCTCATATGCCTTTTCCTTGGCTTTCGCCACATCCCTTTTAACCTGCTGCCGCATCTCCTTGTACTCCTGCCTACTTTTCTCATCACTCTGTCGATCCCACTTCTGTTTTGCCAACCTCTTTCCCCTAATGCTCTCCTGCACTTCCTCATTCCACCACCACGTCTCCTTGTCTTGCTTTCTATTTCCAGATGTTACACCAAGTACTTTTCTAGCTGCCTCCCTCATCACTCCTGCAGTAGTTGCCCAATCATCCGGCACCTCTTCACCACCACCGAGCCCCTGTCTGACCTCTTCCCTGAACCTCACACTACACTCTTCCTCCTTCAGTTTCCACCATCTTATTCTTCTTTCAAACCTTACTTTCCTCCTCTTCTTCTTCGCCTCCAAAACCATCCTACAGACCACCATCCGATGCTGTCTAGCTACACTGTCCCCCGCCAACACCTTACAGTCTCCAATCTCCTTCAGGTTGCATCTCCTACACAGAAGATAATCCACCTGTGTGCACCTTCCTCCACTCTTATACGTCACCCTATGATCCTCCTTCTTCTTAAAATAAGTGTTCACCACTGCCATTTCCATCCTTTTAGCAAAATCTACCACCATCTGCCCTTCCACATTCCTCTCCTTAAAACCATACCTACCCATCACCTCCTCATCACCTCTGTTCCCTTCACCTACATGCCCATTAAAGTCTGCCCCAATCACCAATCGTTCTTTCCTAGGTACACCATCTACCACTTCATCTAATTCACTCCAGAATCTTTCTTTCTCCTCCATCTCACAGCCAACTTGTGGAGCATAGGCACTGATGACATTTATCATCATCCCTTCAACTTCCACCTTCACGATCATCACCCTATCAGAAACTCTCTTCACCTCCACTACACTCTTACTGTACGCTTCCTTCAGAATCACCCCTACACCATTTCTCTTCCCATCCACACCATGATAAAACAGTTTAAACCCACCTCCAATGTTCCTGGCCTTACTCCCGTTCCACTTGGTCTCCTGAACACACAACACATCTACCTTTCTCCTCTCCATCATATCAGCTACCTCTCTCCCTTTACCCGTCATAGTACCAACATTTAAAGTACCAACCCGAACCTCTACTCTCCTACACTGCTCCTTTTCCTGCCGTCTCTGTAGACGTCTTCCTCCTCTCCTTCTCCTCCTTCGGCCAACAGTAGCCCAATTTCCACCGGTACCCTGTCGGCTAACGATACCTGTGGCGGTCGTTGTTAACCCGGGCCTCGACCGATCCGGTATGAAATTCTCATTTGTGATCCGCATATTTGATTTGGCACATGTTTAACGCTGGATGCCCTTCCTAACGCAACCCTCCCCATTTACCCGGGCTTGGGACCGGCACTAAGAGTACACTGGCTTGTGCCCCCCTAATGGCTGGGTTATATATATATATATATATATATATATATATATATATATATATATATATATATATATATATATATATATATATATATATATATATATATATATATAAAACTGCTCAGTTGTAGAAATTAGAGGATTGAAAGTCACTCTTTCAGCATCTGCCAAATGCATAAATGTGAATGTAAATGTGAGCAATCAAATTCATAATCCAGCAATTAAATTCTAAGATCTGACATCCAGTTTAAAATGTTTTGTTTAACAAATTTGATTTAATGATCATTAGGAACATCCTTAAAGAAGTGACTGGGTTCCAGCTAATGCCAAAAAATGAGGAAAAAATAAGATGTCTCTCTCTCTCTCTCTCTCTCTCTCTCTCTCTCTCTCTCTCTCTCTCTCTCTCTCTCTCTCTCTTTTTCTCGCTCGCTCTCTCGCTTTCGCTCGCTCTCTTGCTTTCTTTCACTTTTTACGGTTTCAGCCTCTCTAACTGTGAAGCCTCCTACACTCCTCTGTGCCAATGACGCACTTATATAAGCACACAGTGTATATATAAATAGATGTTTTTTTTTTTCCCTTGCAAAGCAGTCTTTGCTAGGAGCTGATGTGTGAATCCAGAATGACAGTTCCACATGTCTGGTTGCTCGTGTTTGTTCTGGTGCATGTGGAGATTGTGGATTCTCTTCCCAGAGGCAGAAGAGACCAGTCTGACTGCAGCAGAGCTTCTATGGGTGACTCATTCTGCAGTGTGTGTGTGTGTGTGTGTGTGTGTGTGTGTGTGTGTGTGTGTGTGTGTGTGTTAGGCCTGCGATAGGGCTCCTGTAATTGTCACTAGTGTGTCTCAGCATGGTGCCAGAAAGAAGCAAGCAAGTAAGTACGAATATGAAGAGGATTGCTGTGATAGAGAAGAAGCCAGTGTTGTTAAAAAGAAATTTAATTCCCAAAATCATGCCTCACCTTGGGTTTCTTAAAATTTGTCTACTCTCCCTACAATAATGCTGTAATGCCGTAATTTTACGAAGACCCCTTTACATAAAATTCCCTGCTTACAAAGGTACAGATTAACAACTAGCGTGATTTAATGGCAACCTCTACTTTTAATGCTTCATTTATGATTACTCATCATCTTCCTATCTGAGCCCTGCCACATATTCAACAGTCAAGTCATGCGTTTTGAATGTAATGTGGAAAAATAAATATACAGGTCTCTGAAAAAAAAAGCGAGTCTCTGTTGTGATGAGGTGCACTCTGCTCAATAATTTACACAGCTGTATGTAAATGTATAAGCCACAACAAAGGCTTTGCTACAGAAGCTGCCATTGCTCATGGTTTGAATTCTAGTGTCATCAGGGTTTTTATTCATACCTTTATCTTCACTGCTACTTGGTTCAGTCTGCAGAATCACTTGTCGGTCTGCATCCAGACCACAGTCCAACAATACTGTGTTTACTGGAAAGTGTGCGCTGTGCGAGGACCTTCTGCACTGTGCTCAGTGTTTCTTTTTGACAGGATATAACCTGTAATTATCAGAAGGTTATGAGTAAAAGCTTGTTTGGGTCGGGTTGTTTTGCTCAAAATACTGAGCTTTTTTTTTCCGCTATTTCTTTTCTAAACCTAACTCATCCGGTTGTACAATGGTGGTGTTGCTGCTCTAAGTCCCCATCTCAATCCTGAGTTAAGGTGATTGTCAATGTGATCATTCTCATATTCTTCCAACGTATGTAGGAAGTTCCTCCAGGTTTTCCCATTTTGCTTCCTGCCTCCTAAAAAAAGTTCCCAGCTCCTGTTTTTTTTTTTTTCCCAGGTCAGCTTTAAAGACCTTCAAAAAAGTTTCAGATTAACGAATTCATAAACTTATGAGGTTGATGTGATGTACGATGGGGAGGTGGTAGCTTAGTGGTTAAGGTTCAAAGTTCAAATCCCAGCACCAACAAGCTGCCACTGATGGGCCCTTGGGCAAGGCCCTTAACTCTTAACTGCTCGGTTGTAAGTCGCTCTAAATTAAGCAAATATGTACAAAAATATAGATTTTAATGGTATAAACGCTTTAATTTCCTTATCATTTTAATGCTGCATATATTATTTTATTATTGCATTTATTATGTTTTTATTTTAACCAGTAATTGGTTCATGTTTTGAGTGCATGGGGGGGGGGGGTACACTTTTAATCTGCTGTTCTTTCTGAAGGATGGTAGCAGTGTACATTTATCAGTTTCTTTATGTTTGCGTTCAATAAAGGAGACGCACTATTTAACAAAATCACCTGTTTTTATCCGCTGCTCAGCTTCATTTGCAGAGGAGCCTGATGTTTCATTGTAATGTTCCTGACTCCCTCTTAATAGCCTGCATTGAGGGGGGAAAAGGCTGTTTTGTTTTTTTTTTCTTTCTCCTCCTAACAGCACAGTCATCTCCTCTACTCTTTTGTATCAGGGAGTGCAGACATCCTTAATCTCAGAAGCAGAACAATGAAGTGCAGGTTCAGATGAGGGCAGTGTGAATTGCACTTGGGCATCGGAGAGTCACGTTTTTTCTACTAAGAATTTAGCAGGTGGATGTGAGTTGGTGTTGCAGATGCTGCAGGGTACACTGGATTTAACGAAACAGAAATTCATTTTTGGGAGAAACGACAATACTTTGTATTGAGATTTAATCAGCTAGCTCTGATCAATCTGTAAACTTTGTAGGTGGAAAAAGCTTTTATATCAACAATCTGCTTTAGACAGTTATGTGAAATATGGAAAACCATGGTTGAACATCCTGTACTGTGCAATTCAGTTTAAATGATTTCGAGATGTATTGCTGATCTAAAAGAATCCTGTATGGTAACATAGGCATAAGTATAGTGAAGCCTTATGACTAGGGCTGCAGATATCGTTTATTTTAGTGATAGAGTATTCACCACATCGATTAATCGAGTAATCAAGTACTTTTTTCTTTTTTAACAATATTTAATGTACAAAAGAAAATAAGACAATTTGTTTCCTTTTTAGAAAAGTATAATTTTTATTGCTGAAATTGCATATAAGAATACAGTGCAGCCAGAAAGTATTCACAGCGCTTCACTTTTTCTACATTTTGTTATGATACAGCCTTATTCCAAAATGGATTTAATTTATTATATTCTTCAAAATTCTACAAACAATACCCCATAATGACAACGTGAAACAACAGTGTGCAAGAGTGCAAATTTATAAAACAATAAATAAATAAATAAATAAATGAATAAATAAATACTGTAAATGTGAAAACGAAATTCCTTTAGTGCGTTTAATTGCCATATTACATCAAAATGCAAATACAAATATATGAATAAAAAACTATTCAAAAAGGTAAACGCACTGTTCTGTGTTTTCTTTGTTTTAGTTTATAATCCCAAATTTTGAAAATGTCGTTTCTTCTGAATCTTCTCCTCGCCCCGCGCTGTTTTCTTCCCGTTACTTTGTTTTTCATTCTGCAGCATCTTATGTGTTTACCTGTCCAGAGTTTACTGGGTGGTGCATCAGTAATAATGGTCCGTGGGGAAACAGTGCTCTGTGTGTAGTTAAATGAACTAAACGAAGCATCGAGGCAAATCATTTGCTCACTTGTATTAAAATTACTCGAGTCATCCGAGGAATCGCTTCAGCCTTACGTTTGCCATCTTATGTTCATGTTGCCAGTAGTTAAAGCTTCATAACATTTTTGAAAGAAACCACTATCTGTCCTTTTCTGCATACAGAAGTTTTTTTTTGTCATTTCAACCATATAAAGTTTGCAGACTGCAAAGTGAAAAAAACATTGAACATTGAGCTGCACGAGACAACACAGAACTAACTAAGACATATGCAGATCCACACATAGGACTCCATAAAGAACATTACATTAAAAACAGTAAGAACATGTGATTGGCAAGGGAACAGATTGACAAAGATGCCATCCCTCCTTCCTATAGAGCCTGGCCAATTTGGTTGCTTTTTGCTCAAGGCCACAGATGGCTGTTTCATCTCCTGATGATAGGACAAACACTTTGTCTGTTGTTCCAATTGGGAGCCTTAGGAAAAATGGATGGTTTTTCATGTTGCTAAAAATGCAGACAGATGATATGCATTATATTATGAACTGAATTTGCCCCATACTTTACAAATGACCAGGCATATGAATGGATTATATATTGCAAATGTGTGGTGGCTTGGGCATGAATATTTTACCCAAAATGTAAATGTTTTTTCCCCCCATATCTCCAGACAATACTGTATAAATATAAAATTTCCATTTCTAATGTGGTCAAAGTAAAAACATGAACTACTCTGTCAATTTAAAGCCACTTTGTGTGAAGAGCCCATAATAATAAGACTAATCCAGAGCAGGTTGAGTGTGCCTAAGGGTTGAGAGTACCTAATACAGAATGTGAAGAGTGTTTCAATTACAGCATGGCTAAACTCCGAGCACCTGCAATCCACCTCTCTCGAGAGGGAGTGTGAGCACACAAGCCTACAGAGAAACACATCAAGGCTGCTGTGTTTGTTTGCTGCACTCCCTCCTCATGTCTTCCTGATGAAAAGCATAGCCTTTGTGTTGTTCTTTATTCCTTGCTTCTTTTTTTTTTCCCCTCCTCCCCCAGATTCTTTCTCTCTATGTATCTGGAAGCCCCAAACGATTTGCACCGGCCTTGTTATTTTGCTCTTTTAGACCAGTATATAGTGGATATGATCAGGTTAACAGATCACTAAACCCTGTTCTTCTGTGTGACTTGGCCAGGTTATTATTATGGATTACATTTTGCTGAATTGCTTATCTGTTCTGTATTATTTTAGAAGTAAACCAAAAGTCAACATGTTGTTGATTAATAGTTAAACCATGCTATACTCAGCCAGATCACATCTTGTAGTGCAGCAGGCGGTGAGCAAGGGAATGAGAAGAGCGTGCTTTTTTTTTTTTTTTTTTAGTATGGTCCAACACTGGAGCCTATAACGTTTACCCCCAAATTAAGCCTTTTGTTTTGCAAGTCCGTAAGAAATAGCGTTTTATTTTTTTATTTTTTGTGGGTTGATTAAGCTACATGTCCACCAGGCAATTATGAATAAAAAACGAATAGCCTGGCCAAGGAATCTGTTTGTACAGTGCTACCAGGCCACTCATTTGGTTTTGTCCACTGCTGATTATATTAGTCCCTATATAAACCACTGCACGCCTGCGAACTGCAGAAATGCTCTAGCAGGATGGGAAATCTGTCTATTGTGTATTCTTTTCTGCACATCCAGTCAGGTCTGTGTGTGCATTTTAATACAGCGTACAACGCTATCGAATTTGTGTCCTTTCGACGCAAAGTGCAAAATCAAACGTTATATTTTGATCTATTTTGCAAGTGCCTTGCAACCCCCGAATTTGCAGTACATCATAATGGACCCCCATTTCCACTTGCCTTGACTTTTTTATGTTCTGTCTCAGAGACTGCAGCTGCTTTCGCCCATTTCCCTGCCAGTCGTTTTCAGCTTCATTTCCCACCCTAATGAAGATTTAAAGGCACCGGGGCTGTGGAGAGAACCAGAGAGACGCGTTAGAGGAGGAGGCACAGGGAGAAGCTGAGCAGGACACAAATCTCAGGGCTCAGAGGGATGCAGGGAGAATATACTTGAGATGGGAAAAGAATAAGCAAAAAAATAGAAGGGAGACAGTAAAAGCAGACAGAGGAAAGAGTGTAGTCTGGGAAACTGGAAATATAATAGAAGTAGGTTGTTTCATTTCCATACTGTTGATGCTGGATGGCAGTGATCTAGTAAAGCCTGTGCATTATCTCATAGGAACAGTATTTGTCCAACCCTTTTAAGTGTGCTCACCCTCTCCTTTCTAATCATGGCTTCATTTTCTGTCCCGTCTTGTTAACCAGGGCACAAAGAACTGGCGGGCAGCCGTCGACTTAACTGGCAGACTACTGACTGCTCACGGCCAAGGCTACGGCAAGAGCGGCCAGCCGAGCACAAACACCACCGACACGCTGCAGGTGAGCACAACACTTCAGCTCCCTGTGATATTCAGGTGCAGCATAACATGTACTACAGCCAGATTGGAGACCCTGTGAAATAATCACTTACTACAGTGCCAGTTTGTTACTGAAACCGGAGGGAAAATAGAAGCTGAATGATAGTGTTTTGCGCGCGCGTGCGTGCGTGCGTGCGTGCGTGCGTGTGAACAGATTACATATTTCAGAATTTAAGTTGTGCATTAGACAAGAAATTCAAAGCTCAAATCCCAACACTAGCACTACCATCTGTGGCCTGACTAACTTGTTTAAAAGCATTACTCATCATTCATAATACATGTTTTAATAACGTATAAATAAATAAAGAAATGCAGATTTCACGGTTCTGTTCGGAAGAAATGTAAAACACAAACTAGTTTGTCGTTTTTTATTAACGCAGTTTATTATAATTAACATTTGTGAACATCGACAGTTTATATATTCTGCTTGGTTTAAATAATACATAAAATTATATTTTCTAAAAATACAATTTTGAAAAAATAAAAGAGAATGATTCAAATCAGAGCAATACACATTTTATTATATTGATTACATTGTGTATTTAATTGACACAAATGAAATCGATTAAATAAATAGAAAATGAAATAGTTTACATTTATTAGACCCCATTTGGGTAGTGTGTGTGTGTGTGTGTGTGTGTGTGTGTGTGTGTGTGTGTGTGTGTGTGTGTGTGTGTGTGTGTGTGTGTGTTTGCATTTAATATTTAATTTTCTAAAGATATGATCTTATTGCAGCATACTGTAACAAATTAATTCCTTCCATTCTTCATTCATTTACTCCTTCCATATACTGAATTGTCAGGATTTTCTCCTTTTAAAAGAAGTTATTAAAGCTGGACATAAAACGCTAATGAATCCGTATCAAGTGACAGTCTTAAACACGGACATGCCCACGATTTCAAGCATGTGCAATAACAAATTGTATTTCAGCACACAAAAAATAGTATTTCCGGTAAGAAGTGAGTAGCCACAGTGACACTGCACTAACTCTATTTAGTTTTTTGCATGCCCCTGGCATTGTTTTGTATGTTTTCAAGTTTAATAGCAGTACAGAAAATGTGCCTAAAGTGCGAGGCGGAGACTAAACTTGATACGTTCCTGAGGGAACTCAGATTTTAACTATGTTAGCACATAAAAAGCATTGCATTCGGATTGCAATGTACCGAACTTGAAAGCCCTGTATCGAGAAAGTTGTTGAGTTGTACCCTTAGTAAGAACTCCTGGTGTCTGTGATCTGACTGTGGGTGGGAATTCATTAAATTGGGGAGAAACTTGAAGTGAATATTTTTTGTGAATTAGTATAGTGTTTTAATTCTGGTATCTGATGTTGAATTTTTAATATTAAGATGAGTAACAACATATCTCTACTCTGGCTCTCTGCACACACACACACACACACACACACACACACACACACACACACACATTGCCTGCCTTGTCAGCTATATCAAAGCATTCCACCTCTCTGATGTCTGACCTCCAGTGGCACACATACGTTCCACTCTGCTGACTCTCTCTGTGATAATGGAAAGCCAGTGACTTTCATTATGAAAGTTCTAGCCCTATAGGCTACAGAAAACACATTAGCATAATGGGTTCAATTAAGTCTTAAGATACGTCTAACTTTGATGCACCATGTCTGTTTGTTGTTTCTAATATTGGATCTTTAAAGACTGCAGGACTATTAGAAGTGCAGATTGTTTTATGGGAAGTTCAGAAAGGTGCTAGAACTTCGAGAATCATCCTTTATTAATTGTTTTACTTGTTTTTAACGAATCCCCTGTGTTTTTTTGCAGTTATGGTTTGTACGTCTGGCTCTGTTGGTTAAGCTCAACCTCTTCCAAAACGCAGAGCTGGAGTTCGAGCCGTTCGGTCACTTGGATCAGCCGGACCTGTACTACGAGTACTATCCCACAGCCTACCCTGGAAGACGAGGTAGCATCTTTACTGACTAAATGCATCTTTTTGAACTTGTACAATGAAAAAGCTCATTCATTTGTAGCAAAAGGAGGATTGAGACAGTGTTAAAAAGGAGCTCCTAGATAAAGAGTGCCCATTTATTAAAAGAATGGCTTGAGCAGTTTGCTCACACCAGAGTGCAGAGGAGGCTTTGAAAGCCTTTTTAACTGGCTGAGGCAAAGCGTGAAAGAGACATTAATGGAATTATAATGTGTTTGAAGGTATGCATGTAAGACATGCATAATACAGGAACTGAATTGGGTTTTGTCATAGCCACAGGCCATTTAGTCTCTCTGAGCATTAGTGTTTGTATTTTTCTGCTTTCAAGGTTACACTTCACTGATTAGAGCAATAGAAATCCAGAGCAAAGAAAAAGACTGCTTTATGTGTGGCTTTTCTTTTAAATAAAACGAGTCCAATCATAGGAAGATAATACTTATTCTCATGTTACTGATGTCTTTTAGTTTTATAGAAACAATTATCGTGTAGAGGCACGTAGGGCTAAACCTTGTCCACTGTTGCGCTGGGCTCTGTGTCGCTGACGCATCTGAAGAGGCAGGCAGTCAGTGGAGCCATTAATCTTGTCAAAGAGCTGCCTGATCAAATTCAGCCACACAAACTGGACAGAGAGATAGAGAAAGAAGAAAATTGGAAAAAGCAAGAGGTGAAAGTAATCAAGGATTAATTATCCGTATCTTATTAACAATCACAGATTTTTGGCTTTGTCAGTTTGATTGGGTTAGATTAAGCCTCAGATATCATTCTTTTGGCGCTTTTGTATGTTTAAAGTTTAGTCGATTGCATACGAAGGTAAAATGTTAATGTGCTTATTTAGAGTCAATTGTGTATAATTAGTCACATAAGTACACGTTGTACTATATATCGTTTTATGTTTAATATTATTCCATTTCCATTTTAGAAAATGAGCCTTCAAGTTCATTAGTCAGAATGTTCACATGTTAGAGATTGTATAGACTTGGCAACTAATACTGAGAACGTCAATTAGACGGGTGTAATTAAAAAAGCAGTAACGAGGCAATTAAAGACAAAGAAAGTAAGTTGTGTGTTGATTCCACATGATATCCTAGACAAAATAAAATCTTTATCTTTTTTTTATTTTTTTTAATAGAAAATAATTATTGTTATACCACAATACCAGATCTAAAGTGTTTCGTGATTTCATGTGTGTTCTATGACAGTAAATGGTAATATAAATTATTTCACTATATACACAGAACAGAAATAACATTAAAACCACCTGCCAAATAGTATATACATATAACAATTTTCTACAGTTGTAAATGTATTGTACGTATCCCATATTGTATATTTTTATATTGTCTCGTATAAAAACAAATATATTAACATCGTATATTTATATATATATATATATATATATATATATATATATATATATATATATATATATATATATATATATATATATCATCACCAAACCTCGTGTCTACGTTCCGCGCTAGCGTGAGGGAACATAACTCTCCCATACCAGTAGGTAGCAATAGTGTATATTTAGCATCCAAATAGGGAAAGCCGGGAAGCAAGCAAAAAAGCAAGCAGTGTTACACCTGCCGTAATCATAACTAACGGATTCCTGTAGCTTTTTTCAGTCATGTTTGCAAAGTTACAAAGACAAGAGCAACAAACATGTTCTGTTTTTTTTCCACACGTTTCTTCCCCCATGAGAATCATTTGCATTATGGTAGGATGCATTGTCCAGTGTCATTAGAGAATACCATCATCATGAAGAGGTGTTCCTGGTCTGCAGCAATGTTTAGATAAGTTGTGCTTCAAATGACCTATGACCTTGTTTGCTGGTTCACCAGCTGTCCTTAGACCACTTTTGGCTTTTAAATAAAGAATCTGCTCTATTTGGTGCCAGATACCTCAGCACATCTTCTGAGGTCTTGTGGAGTCCATGCCTCAGTGGAGGTTGTTTTGGGGGCAAAAGAGGGGACTAACATGACTGATCAGTGTACTTGCTTAATAAAAGTTAATATATCATTTTGACATTTATTTGAAAAGACTATAGAACCCAGCCAGTGCACTCTTAGTGCCGGTCCTTGTTGGCTGAAGAAGGAGAAGGAGAGGAGGAAGACGTCTACAGAGACAGCAGGAAAAGGAGAAGTGTAGGAGAGTGGAGGTTCGGGTTGGTACTTTAAATGTGGGAACTATGACTGGAAAAGGGAGATAGATAGCTATGATGGAGAGTAGAAAGGTAGACATGTGTGTTCATGTGGTCAGAAGACCAAGTGGAAAGGGAGTAAGGAACATTGGAGGGGGCTTCAAACTGTTCTATCATGGTGTGGATGGAAAGAGAAATGGTGTAGGGGTGATCCTGAAGGAAGAGTACAGTAAGTTCAGTAAGAGTACACTAAGGAAGAAGAAAAGGATTTATACCGATTGGCTAGACAGAGGGACCGAGCTGGGAAGGATGTGCTGCAAGTTGGAGCAATAAAAGATGGAAATGTGTTGACTAGTGAAGAGAGTGTTGAGAAGATGGAGGGAGTATTTTGAGCAGCTGATGAATGAGGAAAATGAGAGACGGGGGGGGGGGGTTGGATTGGTGTGGAGATGGTGAAAAAGCAGGAAGTGGATAGGATTAGTAAGGAGGATGTGAGAGCAGCGATTAAGAGGATGAAGAGTGGAAAGTCGGTAGGACCAGATGACATACCGCTAGAAGCAAGGAGATGTTAAGTAGAGATGGCAGTGGAGTTTTTAACCAGATTGTTTAACAAGATTCTGGAAGGTGAGCGGATGCCTGAAGAATGTAGAAGGAGTGTGCTGGTACCGTAAGGGAATAAGGGAGATGTGCAGACCTGCAGTAACTACAGGGGAATTAAGTTGATCAGTCACACCATGAAGTTATGGGAAAGAGTAGTGGAAGCCAGGCTAAGAGAAGAGGTGACCATTTGTGAGCACCAACAGTGTGGTTTCATGCCGAGGAAGAGCACCACAGACATGTGTCTCCCTGGACTATGATGTTTGCGGGTGATATTGTGATTTGGTGAGAGTAGGAAGCAGGTTAAGAAGAGCCTGGAGAGGTGGAGATGCGCTGGAGAGAAGGGGAATGAAAGTCAGTAGGAGTAAGACAGAGTACATGTGTGTGAATGAGAGAGAGGGCAGTGGAGTGGTGCGGTTGCAGGAAGAAGAGGTGGAGAAGGTGGAGGAGTTCAGGTACCTGGGGTCAACAGTGCAAAGTAATGGAGAGTGTGTTAGAGAAGTGAAGAAAAGAGTGCATGCAGGGTGGAGTGGGTGGAGAAGAGTTACAGGAGTGATTTGTGATAGAAGAGTGTCTGCAAGAGTGAAAGGGAAAGTTTACATAACTATGGTAAAACCTGCGATGTTGTATGGTTTAGAGACTTGAGTAAAAGACAATAGGTGGAGCTGGAGGTAGCAAAGCTGAAGATGGTTAGGTTTTCATTGGGAGTGACGAGGATGGACAGGATTAGAAATGAGTTTTTTAGAGGGACAGCGCATGTAGGACTTTTGGAGACAAGGTGAGGGAGGCGAGATTAAGATGGTTTGGACATGTACAGAGGGGACATGGGGTATATCGGTAGGAGAATGCTGAGGATGAAGCCACCAAGAAGGAGGAAAAGAGGAAGACCAAGAAGGAGGTTCGTGGATGTGGTGAGGGAAGGTATGCAGGTAGTTGGTGTGAAAGAGGCAGATGTAGAGGACAGGGGGTTATGGAGACTGATGATCTGCTGTGGTGACCCCTAATGGGAGCAGCCGAAAGAATAAGATTTGAAATGACTAGATTTATTTTGTATGTTATGATTATATAAGAGTAAAAGCATATGATTTGAAGCATTATCCAGTGTCCATTAAAAAGAATGAGCATAGTCGTTGTGTTTGTTCTCTACTTGACTGTGCTTTGTTTATTGTTGTTCAGGTTCGATGGTGCCGTTCTCAATGCGTGTGCTGCATGCTGAACTGCCTCAGTACTTAAACAAGCCCCAGGAGTCTCTGGACCGCCTGCACAGCATGAAAAGCATCTGTCAGAAAGTGAGAGAGTCTAAAACTTTTCGATCACAATGTCTGTGCTGTAATTATCCTGCCCTGAAACTCTGGTGCTCTGTGAACAGATCCTGGCTAACCTGGAGGAAGGAATGGCTGAGGACGGGAGCATGATGACTCTAACACAGGAAAACAGACAAGGTAGACATGCTCAGTTTAACACCCGATTAACTTTTACACATTACGTAGTTTAGATTAGATATTGCGTTATTTATGGGCCAGTTTGAACATTCTGTTTTAAAAGTGATTTCCTAAGAATTCTTTATTAATTATTCACCTAAAAAACAGAAACTGGATTACATTATAGTAGAGTTTAAATGATTGAGAGACATTGTAAATCTGGGGAGGTTTTTTTTTCCCTCATTTCAACTCGACAATAAGAACATATTTCAAATATTTCACACCAAAAAGGTGAACGTTTAGAAAGGGTTTTGGACAAACTTGTCGGACAAACCTCGAGTGCACAGTGTCGTCAAAGAAAAAAAGGATAATAAAAAAAAATAAAAAAAACTCTGAAATCATGTAGCTATTTCAAATATTGTCATTTTGCACCCAAAATGTTGTCAGTAATATAATTTGTAATGCAAATAGTTTAAATGAATTAGAAAATATTGTAAAATAAGCATTTTACTTTTTTTATGCCATGATTTTTCTTTTTCCCTAAAGATTAATGTAAATTTTATGTTCCTTTTTTTGCATATGTATCACTATGGGCTTTTTAACATACAAATAGCTCTAAGCATCATTGAAAGTTTTTTTTTTTTTTTTTTTTTTTTGGATACATATCCTAAAATTTCTAATATATTTATCTTCAGTAAGTGATTTATCCAGATCAGGGTATAGTAGTTCCCGAGCCTATATTGAAAACAGTAGGTGTGAGGTTGGAATACACCCTGGAGGTACTTACTGGGGCAAATCAGTGAAGCCAGTCTACCTTACCAGCATGTGTGGAGAATCTGTAGGAAACGGATTATTTTAGTAATCGAGTATTCTACTGGTTATTTTAACGATTATTCGAGTAATCTGATAAGAAGTACCTTTTCTTTATTGAAAAGCAACACTAAATATACAAGGGAAAATAAGACGGGTCTCTTAAAATGAACAAGTAATTTGTTTCCTTTTAAGAAAAATTCGCATTTTATTGCTGAAATTTCATACACACCCATTTAGTGCATTTATTTGCCATATTACATAAAAATACAAAGATATAAATAAAAAATCTTAAATGAAAATATATTTCAGATTACAAAAAAATAATAATAATAAAAGTAAACGCACTGTATGGTGTTTTCTTTGTGTTTTAATTTTAAATAATCTCAAACTATGGAAGCTTGTGGTATTTTTCTTTGGCCTAAATCCTATATAAGCCAGTTTCTGCCACCTTAAAATTTTTTGCCTAATCCTGACTTTCTTTTCCTCGCAATTTTGACTTTTTTCTCGTAATTCTGACTTAATTCCTCGTAATTCTGATGCCATTCCTCGCAATTCTGACGCCATTCCTCGCAATTACGATGCCATTCCTCGCAATTCCGACTTCATTTCTCGCAACTCAGACGCCATTTCTCGCAACTCAGACGCCATTTCTCGCAACTCAGACGCCATTCCTCGCGATTCCGACGCCATTCCTCGCAATTCCGACTTCATTCCTCGCGATTCCGACTTCATTCCTCGCGATTCCGACTTCATTCCTCGCAATTCCGACTTCATTCCTCGCAATTCCGACTTCATTTCTTGCAATTCTGACTTTATTTTTTGTAAACATCCAACATTTCTGGTGCATCCACCGGTAACCACGTTGTCTCCTCCAGAGCAGATTGTTAGACAGAGTTCTCTCCAGGGATCAGAGGCTTAGTTTGATAATATGCAATTCTACTGATTGTAGAACATTTCATTTTCAATATATAAAGCTTTGTAGAGGGGGTTACACTGCCTGATATTCTCGGAATTGTGAGAAAAAGAAAAACTTAATCTTTTCTTTGCCCCTCTCTGTTTTTACAGCGAGGATTACAGCATGGAGCATCAGTCTGTCATATTTGTTCGTGGTTTGTTTCAGTATCAGAGCACAAAGTTGATACTTCGCTAAATCTTACATATTAACTCTCACGCCAAGTGTTTCGATGCCGGTTGTGGCAAATGGAGACAAATTGTGTGTATGCACAGATTGTATGGAGGGGACTGCAGTGTTTGATGCCAGCTCCCACACGGACGGCCCACTTGTCCTTCCCTGCTCACTTATCGCTCCCATCACCTGTGTTCCTGCTGAAGAGTGTATTAGCCTTTACATCAGACATACACACGTCTCTAGAGGAGCTGCCGAGTACTGACAGCCCAGTTGCTTCATGCCATTTCTCCCCATCTGCTGCCCTTGACCTTATTCCTTAGCTTATATAGCATGGCAGCTCAGCACTAATGCTCGCCTCTCAACACATGACCACCTGCCCTATGTTCAGTGTCTAAGGATAAAGATTGAAGTTTGAACTCCTAGTGTAAGAGAAGCTAATTTCCTTTGCCAAAGCTCTGGTAAACAAGAAGATTCAAAAAGGTGTTGTTTGAAGAAAGATCATTTAATAAAGTTGCTTCGAGCCCGAACCTATATTTAATCTTTATAAGCACAGTAATACTCAGTCAGCTGCGGAACTCCTTGAATTTGGTGCTCATCACTTTATGACAAACGGAACATGTTCCAGCATTCGTCGCATTGTCAGATGTCGACCCGGACTCTCGCGATGTTGGCTCATGAACAGTGCCATAGTCCCTCCAAAGTGTTTCACTGTGCTTTGTGGGCATTTTAAGCCTAATACCATGGGTCTTAAAGTGGTTAAAAATGCCTTTTTACATTCTCTATATTCCTTGTACAATATCTGACAAAAGTGAGTACACCCTTCACATTTCAGCAAACCTTTTAGTATATCTTCTCAAAGGATTTAACTTGGATATATTTTAGAGTAGACAATGTGCAGCTTTTATTTTTTATTTACAGATACAGCTATTATTGTCTAAACAGCTGGCAACAAATGTGAGTACACCCTAAGTGTCAAAACTGTGTGTAAAAGTGTCAATATTTTGTGTGAGCACCATTTTTTTTCAGCGCTGCCTTAATCCTCCTGGGCATGGAGATCACCAGAGCTGCACAGGTTGTTGTCCCTTTAGAAGATATACAAAAATGGTTGCTGAAATGTCAGGGGTGTACTCTCTTTTGTGAGATACTGTACATTAAAGTACTGCATTAATAAAAAAAGTTTGGTAGTTCCGGAACTAATTACCGAGTACAGCGGTATTAATGTAAAAGGGTCAATTTACCATGTCTGAACATTTATATTTTATTATTTAACTATTTGTAATGCACATTATATATAAGTCCAATTTTTTTTGTTTGTTTGTTTAACTTCCAATCTGTGTATCGAAAGGCAAAAGGATGAAGAATGCACATTTTATTTCTCTGGTAATGTTTATTACAATGGACCCGATCTTCGAAGGAAGGAAGGAAGGAAGGAATGAAAGAATGAAGAAAGGAATGAAGGAAGGAAGGAAGGAAGGAAGGAAGGAAGGAAGGAAGGAAGGAAGGAAGGAAGGAAGGAAGGAATGAAAGAAGGAAGGAAGGAAGGAAGGAAGGAAGGAAGGAAGGAAGGAAGGAAGGAAGGAAGGAAGAAAGGAAGGAAGGAAGAAATGAAAGAATGAATGAATGAATGAAGGAATGAAGGAAGGAAGGAATGAATGAAGGAATGAAGGAATGAATGAATGAATGAATCCTGTCCATGTTGTCCATAGACATACACAATGTTATTTGTAGTAAAATCTTTGCCTGCTAGGATTTTCTTGTTTGCAACACTGGCAGGTATACACACAGATGCTGAGATTACATCTTACACACACTGTTTGTGTGTGTGTGTGTGTGTGTGTGTGTGTGTGTGTGTGTGTGTGTGTGTGTGTGTGTGTGTGTGTGTGTGTGTGTGTGTGTGTGTGAGAGAGTGTGTGTGTGTGTGTGTGAGAGTGTGAGAGAGAGAGACGGGAGAGAGACTAAATTTTTTGCTATTCAGTAGGAATGGAGCAAGTGTTCTTAAAATGTCCATTAGGGACGCAGAATGTAATGATTTCAGTATTTGAACTATGATTTGTAATAGATTTTTGTCAAGAATTTTTGTCTCAATCACTATATTTATTTAATTTTTTTTAACAAACGATTGGAGAGAAATTGTCCAGACTGGAAAAGCATAGCCTATAATTCTAAACAACTCATTAGCAGCACAATCTCTCTCCCTTTCATCTTGTGCTGCTTTTCTCATTTCAGCTGCACCGATAGCAGTGCAAGATGGTAGCCTCGTTTCTCTGTGTCTCACTGTAGTCTTTTGAAGTCACCAGATGCTGTGGAGCTGCAGCTGATGAACACAAGCAGAAACCTGCAACACATACACACACAAACACACACACACACAAATTATAAGAGGACAGCCATGCTCCCTCATGGTGCCTACAGTCAGCCGGAGGGAGGAATGAATGTGATTGTCACAGTGTCTTTCCCTCCTTCGCCATAATTCTCTCTCGCTGAAGAATAATTGATGGTTTGGACAGGGGAAAGGGTGTGATGCTGGGGGGAGAAGGAGGGATTGGCGTGCAATTGGTTAGCCTGTATTCCAATCTCTCACTCTCTTTTTTTTCTTTCTTTCTGTCTTTGTTTTCATCTCTCTCTTTTCCCAGCCTCTATTCAGCTGTGGAGGTCACGTCTGTGCCGGGTGATGTACTCAATGGCAAACTGTCTGCTAATGATGAAGGTATGTGGGCGGCAGGAGAGAGCTGCTGCAGAGATGCACTTACCGTAGTGTCGCTTGTATGTGCGCCATTTAGCAATGTGCACAACTGCAGTGTAACACAGCAGGAGAGGATGTGGGTGGATGATGGCATGCATGTGTCTAGGGTTGCAAAATCCAGGAATTTTCAATTGAAAAGTAGTTGAAAGAAAATCTTGCAGGATAATCTGGGATGAAACAACCCGATTGAATGCAATTTCAGAGGAATTTCTACTCTTCACATTCCGCAATCATATGCAAACTTCCTGCAGGGCTATTAAGGCCACTCCCCCTACATGCACTGTGCATTGCTTCTTAACATAACACGGATCATTTCTTGAATCCTGCACACAAAATAATGTCCAGCTTGGTGAGTATTCACAATGACTTAAATATTACATGCATTTATGTTTAAAACTTCCTTGTGCTGTGTGTAAGCTGTTATGCAACAAAGTTATACTAACCATTCAATCAAAGTCAAAAATGTCATTTTTTTAATCGGTATTAGATTGCAAACAAAATATTTATACAGCTCCCCGTCTATCACAATAGTTACTTATTTTTTATTTTTTTATATTGTTTAAGCCATAAATCATGCTGAAACACTCTTTAAACACACACAGAAAACATTTGCAAGAATATAGCGATGAGTTTTCTATAGTACTGTAGAGTAGCCTATGCATAGTTTCCCTGCTTGTTTATTGGTTGAAGTGTCTTATGATGTAAAAAAAAAGGGGCTGAGTTAAAGATACACGTCACTGCATTCTTTTTTTTTCATTGGCTAAATCTGACGAAGTATGTCTTGAACTCCGCCCTTTTTCTTTTTTATGTCAGAGGACACTACAAGCAATAAATAAGCAGAAACCCACGTTTTCTTGTGATGATCTTATGATGAACTGAAATCGGGATCATTCGCGAAAACAAAATAGTTATGTGCCAAATTGAAAATCGCGATAAAGTGGGACTGAGAAATTCGTATTTATGTATGTATTTGTTTGTATATGATACAATTTATTTGAAATTTATAATTAAATCCCAAAAATGTCCATAAATTCCTTTTTCCCAACTGTTTCCAAAATTCTCCAGATGAAGTTCCCATAGAAAGATTCTGAAAACATTTTTCCACCCCTTTGCAACCCGAACTGTGTCATGGTAAAAAACCTTTTGCTCATTTCCTTGTCAGATATCGATGTGCAGTACCATGTACACCTAGTGAACATCGTCAGACAAAACAGTCTGAAAAGACAGCGATCAGGGAGTGTTTTACAATGAACGGTGGCAATCAAACTGTATTCTGCACACTAGAAGCTAATACAGCAGCTAATACAGGTCACACTGGAGTTTATAAAGCAGTTATCCATAAGCCTGGGCATTAACATATTGGAAATGAGCATACAGTGAAATTGTGTGCATTAGAGCACTTCACTTATGCATGAATCTCCGTTCTCAATAGGCAATGTGCAATTCACAGATATAGTTTTAAAGCTACATTATCTTTAAGATGAGTGGTTTCTTGTAACAGCACATGGCAGCAACCAATATAAATAAAATGTTCTGCAGTGCATCAATTGATTAACACTAATAAAAGTTAATAATTTCTGTGCTACTGTCAGTAATGACAGCTATCAAAAACACTAATTATTATTATAAATATTAAGTAGGTTAATTAGGTTTAATATATGTATGATCTGAATTTTCTATTGATAAGTCATTGGATTTTACTGATACAGATAGCAAGGTCAGATCGTACTTGCCAATAACCAATTAATCAATAGTTTTTAAAATTGATACTGGATTAAAAAAATACCTCACACTCCACGTAAAATAGTACTGAAATTTATACCAAAAAAATAAAAATAAAAATTTAAAAAAGCTATATACAAATATATTGATTCAAGAAAATGTGATAAATGACATAAGGATAAATATATTAATAAATGAGAAAAATAATACGCATTCAAGCTGAAACAAAAAGTATGCATGGCGTCACTACGGGAGGCTGCTCTTGTAGTGTATAACGCAACCCGGAAAAACTGTCGGTATGAATTTTTGCCAATAGTTCTTCCAGTTACCATCGGTGCTGATTAACCGACTGGCAAAGACACTTAAGTATTATAAATACATATAATTTGTAATTAGAAATGCATATGGGTGTGATAATTGGTACTGGATAATACACACAAGCAACCCAGATTCGTCTACTAAGGCTTTTTTCCCCCCCAAGTGCAGCTTGAGACCTTTTAGGTTTGTTTTTGCTTCCTTGCATGTCTTTATGGAATCTGTCTCAGAATATGCTTGGCTCTGTCAGATTTAACAAAAAGGTGCCTTTTTTAAGTGCCGAGGTTCAGGCAGAGTTCTGATCAAATCAAGGCTTGCACCTGTACCTTACCACCCCACATCTCCAATTTAATAAAAGGGAGATGCATTTTGTTTGTTTGCTTGACTCGGTTGACCGCTGTCCACGTTCACTTCGTCTAGACATGAGCTTTCAGTAGAATATATTGGGTCACAAGGGCCTTTACTCACCCAATGCATCATTTGTCCTATCTGAAAAGTGATCACCGTTTTCTGGACTGTTAGCTCAGAACGATTTGGAAAACACGATCTAGCGTTCAGCTGGAGAAACATTCAAAACGTCAGTGTTGAAATCAGATCTGTGTATGACGCTTAAATTATTCCCTCTATCATAAGCGGAGGGAATAAGGAAATGCAGTGCTACAGTGCCATCTGCTGGTTAAAGATGATATTTACAATTCTGTTTTTCTTTGCATACATGTGTGTTTTTGTTTCCTTCCACCTTGTGTGTGTGTGTGTGTGTGTGTGTGTGTGTGTGTGTGTGTGTGTGTGTGTGTGTGTGTGTGTGTGTGTCCCATCACACGCATGCAGGACTACGTGCTGGCTGTTGAGACATATCACTCGATCATCCAGTATGAGCCGCAGCAGACAGTGCAACTGTTGAGTGGAATTGGACGCATCTTCCTACAGGTAAGAGGAGGCATCTGGCTTTCTTGGTCGTTTCAGCTACAGAAAGTTACGATAGCCATACGATATTAAGACACCTGCACCATCACTAGATTGCACACTTAAATAATCGCATTTTATTAGTCAGAAGGTTTTCTTTGATTTTCTGTAACGACTGAACAGCAAATCCCAGGTGTATATTAATCAGTTGTGGACGAAGGACACAATGTAGTTGTGGTAAAGTAGAGATACACTTGGTAAAATATTACTCCAGTAAAAGTTCTCCCTTTAAAATTTCACTTATGTAAAAGTACAAAAAAATTTGCTTTCACATGTACTTAAGTATCCAATGATGTATACTATGATGTATTAAGGCTATAATGTTCCTATTATCAAGTGTGAACACATGGATTTTCCTTATCAACTCAAATCAAATGTGAAAAGAATGTGACTCTTAGGAGACCAATTTATTTATAGAAGGATATTGAATAAAAAAAATAATAAATCATTGATGTTTATTACAATTATCATGTGCCATCATAAATAAAATATCATAAATGAGGCCACGGGTGTTTCTTAGAGTTCGAGTCAGGAGTTTCTTCTATAATTTTTTCCTTTCAAAATGTTCTGCTTGCTGTTGAACTGACACTGAACTGTATGTTAATGCTAAGTAGATATCGCCAAGCGGCAATCAAAACTAGTTCAAAACAGAACGTGTGCTCTACTCTGATTGGTGGCTCGCTGCGTATTTGACCAAGTTTTTATCCACTCATTAATAAAAAGGAACGACTGATTTCACAAAACGTAGATGAGTAAAAAGTCTCCCCAAATGGAAAATCCTTTGGTAAAGTACAGATACACGAAAACGCACAGTACAGTAAAAAATTACATTTACTTCATTACAGTTCACCACTGATATTAATGCACTAATTCTAACAGCATAATTGCAGTCTATAGAAACAGCTCAGTTTGGCAAATTGTACAATTGGAAAATGCTGCATATAATCTACAACTTAACAGAGAAAACCTATAATCTTCAAAAGGGTCATGTTTCAAATAAGGAGACCTTTATGGAAGGAGTCTCCAGTGCAAGTACTTTGTAAATACTAGGTTTTTTAGGAATATGACTAGCTTCCTTTTTGCTTTATTGGTTTTGAGAGAAAGATAGAGGGGAAGCTTGTCGCTCCACAGCATTAAGTGCAACTACAAGCACATAAAATGAGCTGTCATTCTGCAATTCATCCTGAACGATGCAACTTCACGCCAGGACGCATCCTGTCATTTACTGTCAATATCAAGATGCTACAAATTAATTCATTCCTTTCATGTTAGGTAATAATAATAGACAACAAATCAGTCTTGAAAGTTGTTCCCTCGTTATTTATTACAAATATTTTGTGAATTTTATTCCTTCATTCTGACCATGTCTGATGTCATTTTCATAGCTGTGCACTCACTGTGATTTTGATTTATATTGCAAGATTGGAGACATTAAAACCGCCGAGAAGTATTTCCAGGAAGTTGAGCAAGCCGCACAGGAAAAAGGAAAAGGACCAGTTCATGACATGGCGGTTTTAATGAACAGGTGATGCAGCATTTCCGAAGAGTTTTGTGTCTTTCAGATTTAGTCATGTTTGTACTAAAAAAAAAAAAAAAAATATCTTTTTTTTTTTCTTTTTTTGAAGGGCATTTGTTCACCTGAGCCAGAATAATTATGCAGACGCCCACACGTGTTTCTCCGACGTCTTGAAAATCGATCCCAACAATCCTGTGGTAAATACTGTAGCTTTACTGTTATTAACAGGCCAGACGGCTAAATGGTATTGACTGAAAGGCATCGAAAAAAAAAAAAAAAATGAAAAGAAAAGAAAAGAAATTTGTGTTTTTATTGTTAACCTGCCACAAACGCATCAGAAACAGGCCCACACTGTGACAGTAATGAGAAGGAGCACTCAAACAGATTGTCCTTGTGCTTTTGTATTAGTCTGTGCTTGTCTGAGTGCCCAGACTAAAGTATGCAGGTCTGGTTTTAAAGTTTTTAGCTGGAATAATTAAAGCTTTTGTTCAAATGTTACACCTTACCTTAATCAGTGAAACGTGTGTGGAGGTGAGGAACTTGGTTGTAGAATGTAGTCAATCTTTAGCATTTCATGTATCATTTCCAAAGGGTGTCTTCTGGATCTGCTGTTCCATAAGCATAAGGTTTTAGTGTAAATGCTGGTTTGTGGGTTTTTTTTTTTTTTCCACTCAAATGAGCTGGTATCAAAAAGTTTCAAGACTAGTTTTATAACACCAACAGATGGCAGCAAAAGGCTGCACACACAGTCACAGGGAGCACCAACCTTCATAAGTCAGTGTACCAAAAGACATTGTCCTGTGTACATCGCGAGCTTTGCAACTGGTGTTTTTTTCATCACGTGCACACTCTGTCACCGAGCTCTCCTCACATGCATGTTTCTCGCCGGAAACATGATCTCTCTTCTGCACCCACTCCACTCACCAGGACTTCGCCCTCTTCCCGAAGATGAAGTCGCAATTTTGACACCATTGGGGAGATCCAGCACGAATCAGAAGGTGCTTTCAGGACACATTCTTGAAGTGGCAGGAACGCTGAGACCACTGTATTGCTGTGTAAATGGACTGTTTTGAATGTGATCGTGTATAAACGTAGATAAATTAAGTACATCCATTAAACAGAGCTAGTCTTTAAACTTTTTGATGTATATTTGCTTTATAATTTGCAACTTTTTTAAGAATGGTCCTTCCAGTGCCTATTTAAGTAAGAGCTCCTGCTTGTAGACAACCTTCAGCATACAAAGTATGGATGATTACAGAGAAGAGAGAGGCAAATTTCTTGTTATTTGTCAGTTTAGGAATTTAGGTCTTACATGTAAGGAAATATAGTAAAATAAAAATGTATTTCTTTTTTAAATATTGTAACAAATCTAGATTTGAATTTTCCCTGCAGGCGAACAACAACGCAGCAGTGTGCTTACTTTATCTGGGTCGCTTAAAGGAATCACTGGGTCAGCTAGAGAGCCTGGTGCAGCAGGACCCTGCGTTCTACCTACACGAGAGCGTGCTCTTTAACCTGACTACTATGTACGAACTGGAATCATCACGCAGCACGCAAAAAAAGCAGGCGCTGCTGGAGGCCGTGGCCAGGCGCGAAGGAGACAGCTTCAACACACAGTGCCTCAAACTGGTGTAACCCAGAAATGAGCAGAAGTGCATTAGCTCACCGTGTCGCCACTTCACGATGTGACATGAGCTCCTTTAACAAGCTTGAGCTAAAAATGCCACTGGTCAGTTATATCTTTTTTTTTTGAAGGCTTTAAAATGTTATGTTTGACCAAATCAGAGCTGATCTGAAATGACCTGTGTGTTCAAACAAGGTATGTGATGCATTTGAAACACTTTGCATTGTTCCTAAGCTATAAGGTTACAGGGGGTGTAAATAGAGGGAGAATTTCAAATCAATAGTAAAAGAACATTAATGTAAATATTTCGCAAAGGCGACTGAAATGCGACCTGAATGAGGATAAAGCATTACACCAATTACAGTCTGGACTTGGTTCTTCTATAAAAATAAAAATACACTGTCAGTAACATGGATTTGGCAAATTGCATACTAATGGTTGCCACCCCCCAAACCCCCCAACACACACACACACATACACACACACACACACACACACACACACACACTATATTCACCAATCAAGCTCAACTACTCACTGACTTTCACCAAAACAAGTTTCCATTTATGAAAATAATGCTTTACTGTGTTTTTCACTCCAGTGCTTTAACTATAGGACAGGCTACTCATCTCGCCATCTGCCGCACTGAACACATCGACTGAGGCGTATGATTCCGAAAGAAAAGAACGTAGAGTTTGTGGAAATATTGACAAAACGGGGACAAAAATAAATTCCAACATAAAGCTATTAGACTCCCTGGCAGGACAACAGTCATTTTACAGTTAAACCTATTGGGGGAAATTAAAGACACTAGCAAAACAAGAACAATTTATTTTATGAACACAATAACTCATGAACCTGCTGAGTAGTGTGGTTTTTTTTTGTTTTGTTTTTTGCCCCATTTTCTCCCTAATTCCCTTTTCCCAATTCCCAACCTACAGCTGGCTCTCCTTTATTATATTACAGCTAATAGCTGAGATGGGTGAAGGCTAACATGTTTTTCCTCTGAGACACAGGAAGCCGGCTGTCTGCATATTTTCAAACAGGGCAGTATAACACACTCCTGGAAAATGTGCTATCTTCCTTTTTCCACCTACATTAGTCACTGTGATTGACAGGACAGAGAAATTACATCCATGCCTATCCTTTTTGCCTTATGGTCTCTCACACACACACACACACACACACCTCCCCCTCATTGGTCTGCTCTCCTACCACAATGCCCCACCACCACAAAATACAAATAATTTGTAACCACCTATAAAGAAGGTTAAACACGTTTAATAATCATTGCTGAATTTCCTGTATTCCAGTGTGTAAACTTATACTCTATATAAAACTTAAGCAGGAAAAAACAAGTAAATAATTTAAATGGGTGAGGGTGGGGCAGGGGGCACTCAGTGGCACCCCCCGAGCTGGTTGTGCCCTAGGTGACTGCCTTGTTTGCCTATGCCTAGAATCTGTGCTTCCTGAATCCCTCCAACCCTGATATCATGGCTAAATTTCCCTCTTGGCTTTAAAAACTTGCAACCTCCAGTAACAGGACGGACACTTTTTGATGCACCAGCACAACTTTACATTTTTTATTTATTTTTTTTTGTCCAGGTGGAAAACAAAAGATGTTTCGTTAAAAAGATTTAGCAACATGAAGCTGTTCTCTTCCTGGGAATTCATATTCTCTATTCGCCCCTTCTTAAATTGCCATGTCATTACTTAAACTTGGCTGCTATGTCCAGACCATTCAGTTAGCATTCTGGGCATTTAAGGCATGGGATAAGAACAGTTCTGTATTTACTGAGTTCATATTAGGAGAATCTTTGTGCCGTTGTTGTTCTGAAAAAGCCTTTATTTTATTGTAACCAGTCTGTGCACTGCTCACATACGAGGTGGTATCAACGTTTTGAGACTTTTGTAAGACGCCAATAGATGGCACCACAAGGCTGCATGTACAGTCACAGGGAGCACAGACCTTCATGGTTAGTGACCTTCAATCGTGAGTTTCTTGTGGAAACACACGGCCTCACTTGTGCACCCACTCTACTCGCCAGACTTGGCTCCTGCGTACTTCGCCCTCTTCTTGAAGATGAAGATCCTGCTTAAAGGTTACACCATTGCGGAGATCCAGCGGGAATTATTGACTCTTCAATAAACAGACTTCCAGGACATATTCCAGAAGTGGCAGGAACGCCGAGGTGAAGGTGTGTAAATGTAGATGAATAAAGTGCTTTCTTTTAACATAGCTAATCTCAAAACTTTGATACCACCTCGTATAATACAGTATATGGACAACAGTTTACACATCCCATTCCATATTTAGTTCCAATATGATGTTATATTAATGTCCAATCTTCTGGGAAGTTGATCTACTAGATTTTGGAATGTGCTTTTAGCTGCAAGGGGGCCTGGGTTGCAGACAGCATTCCAATTCATCCCAAAGGTGCTCAATAGGGTTTTAGGGTTGGATTTGTGTACAGGGACACTGTCATGCAGACCCAAGTTTGGGTCTCCAGTTAAAGGGAATATTTAGTGCTACCACATCAAAAGATATCGTATACAGTTGTGTGCCTCTAAGTTTGTGCTGACAGTTTGGAGGGAGAACCACACATGGCTGAAAAAGTCAGGTGTCTTAATGTTTTTGTCCATATAGTGTACATAAAAGTGAATGTGTGTGTTTGTGCTGCGTTTCACATCACTGTATATTTGTTTTGCAAATTAAAATAAACCCAAGGTGATTTTGAAGTCTGTAAAGCACAGCACTGTATGTTTTTCAGATGTTTAACTTTATTTTATTGAAAACTCTTCCTTTAGCATGTATACCAGCTTTACACACTCTTGGCAAAGTTCGTTTCTCCAAACATTTAGCTGAAATACTTTGGGCAAGTTTTACAAGAGGCATAGCAAAGATGTTCTTCGCAGGTTGGATGTTTATTTCTAACCTTGTGATCCAGTTCATCCCATAGCAGTTCAATAAGATTTAGGTGCAGTGACCGATCAGGCCATTCCATTAAGAATAACTCTGACTGTTTGTTCTCTAAATAATGCTTACAGAGCTTGAATGTATGATTCAGATCATTGATGGTTCAGTTTTCCGTTTTCCTTGAATACAAAAACCCAAAAACAATAAACTTCCACCTTCATGGTTGACTGTTGGTGTGAGACAGTTGGCGAACATTTCTCCTGTCCTCTATCTTACATAAGTCCTTCTGTTAGAGACAGAAATGTGAAATTTGGAAAAAATGACTTTCTGCCAGTCATTCACTGTCCAATTTATTGTTTTTTTCTACCCAATTTGTTGTATATAAGCAAAAGGAATATATAATGATTAAATATGAGGTGTTTCCAAACTTTAACCAGAGAAAGGACCCATGTGTGAAACTATACAGTGTCGCTAACAAACCTACACCAAAACAACACAATACACGGAGAAAGCTTTGGAAATTTATTTACAGTATTATGATCTGAAACCTACATGAGCAGGTGTGCGGTAAATTCACATACAATTCTAAGGCTAACCCTTATTATGACAGTTTGATAAACTTTGGGCTAAAATCAACTTTAATAAAAAAAAAATTTAGGGCGTTCAAGCCAAACCAGGACTTTTGAGTTTATAAAATTGAGTGGAGACTGTATTTATTTTACGACGAACTCCCCTGCTACATTTATACATTTATTCCAGTGTTGAACTAATGCCTGGAAAGATTTGGCATAGAAAGATTTGCAAGTTGAACCATTATAGGACGGCCTGCTTCACTTCGTCATCACTGAATCACCACGACTGGGATCGTCACTGACGGCCATTTTTGAAACGTTTATACCAATTCACTGTCTCACTGCGGCTGAGCATCTCATCACCGTACTGTGCTTGATGTCTGCAGGTTTTACGCCTTTGTTCACATAAAACTCCACACGCTGTTCCATGTGTGCACTAACACTGTTGTCTGTTATCTTGATTAACGGTCTCTGGACACTAGTCACTTACTACTGCGTGTAGTTGCATTTATATACCTATAAAATTTAAAGTCCCTGTTCAACCTGAATACCCCCTCATATAAACATCCTGTCCTCTACATGTATTAAAAAATTACCAGGGGTGCGCCGATCAGGATTTTTGGTCCTGATCACTGAAATCACAGATTACAGGGTCTATTTGATGCATTCTATTCATCTATCTATTGATTTATTTATATTTACTTGATAAATCACATCAAATAGCATCAAGTTCAAAATTGGAGAAAATTAAAGTGTAGTTGTGTTAGGTAACCTAACTGATGTTTTAATGTACTTGCATTAATGGCAGAATTGTTTGTGGTTGCCTTAAGTGTATAACTATTTTTAATAGAGAAAAATGAATATATATATAAATCCTGTTGTTTATTGCACCCCACCTGTCATGTCTTTATTCCCCACTAGAGGGCTGGTGTAATGTGAATCCAAGGACACGAGCTACAGACAGCGGCTGATGATCGAGGCATATGAATTGTGTTATTTTGGGATTTTCTTGGTACACACTTTAAACATTGCTCATGTATTGTTTTTTTCACAAACCTTGTGCAATCAGACCGGTAAAGCAATTTATAGCGTTCAGCGAATCCACATACTGTTTGCGAATTTCGAAGTGATCAGCTGGGCGGTTGTACGCCTTCCAAACCGGCTCTCCTACAAACAGCCTCATGGCTTTAGTGTAGTTCTGAAAATATAACAATAAAAACAGTAATTTTAAGACTATCTTGACTTTCTAAGAAGGATTGAATTCAGAATGAAACATTATGTGCTCCAGTAGAAATGGCTCACCGTCTCGTCCATGGTGAATCGGTGATAAATGCCTGCTGGAAGCGTGATCATATCTCCCTTCGTCATAGCGATACGAATCCAGCGGTCGTTCTTGTCCCTGACGTCAAAGTATGCCCTTCCATCCAGGATGTACCGGATCTCATCGTCGAGGTGCAGGTGTTCCTCGTAGAACATTTTTAACTGGGAAACAGGAGGATGTTACATAAAACACACACAATGTCAAGTCAAGTTTATTTCCATAGCGCTTTTCACAATGGACATTGTCTCAAAGCAGCTTTACAGAATTTATCAGTTAAGGTGAATGATGTGTGTTTATCCCTGATGAGCAGCCATGGTGATTGTGTCAAGGAAAAACTCCCTTAGATGTTATGAGGAAGAAACCTTGAGAGGAACCAGACTCAAAAGGGGAACCCATCCTCATTTGTGTGATAGAGTGTGATTATAGTCTTTAAACAATACAAACACCGGAGAGTGAGAACTAACATGAGCACTGGAGTGTAAGATTATGAGTAATGTCCTTTCTACAGTCTTATACAGTCATTTGATGTTATGGAACCAGGCGCTACGGAGCAACTCATAAAACAGCTCAACATCTGAGATCAGAGAACAATGTCATTCTCATGGCTGTCGATGGTTTTGCATTGACCTACTTTCTCCTCGTAGTTCGGCAGTTTATCCGGATGAACGTCGATGATGTCCATGTAAGAGTAACCTTTTTCGCCTCGGATCTTTTGCAACGCGGGGTCGTTTTCGTAGATGTCAGCATTTAACTGTGAACAAAAATGTGAAAAGAAAGAGGTGTGTGCTTCGTAAGTTTCTTTTTTTTCAGTACTATAAGTGTCTTAATTCAGTCTAATAATCAGTTTAATCATTAGAATTACAGCTCTGCCCTAGAAATAGAAAATTTGCATGCATTATTATAATAAACTGAACTAGTCCAGAGATGAGGGGAGCATTGAACTCCTCTATTATAAATGTTCTTTCTCTCTCTCTCTTTCTATCTACTTATTTATTCATAAATATTATTACATTTTTAATTATGGAACAATGGCAACTTTAATTTGAGGAGAATATTGTTGTTATGATGAAACATGTCCTTTCGGACCATGGCCTCTTATTCAAATGAGATTTTTGGCTGTTCATAGGGAAATGTTTGGACACTTGGCATAGTTCCAGCTTGTAGGAAAAGGTATTAAGATTTATTTTCCTGAGTAATTTGAATCTCTGACCTTGTAAACAGCTAATTGTTAGAAAAAAGAACCCATTCAGAACAACAAACGGTTCATTTTTTCTTATTCTTTTAATTTTTTTTGACCAAAAACTCTTCTTTTGTTTGTTTATTTGGTTTTATCTTTTCTTATCAATACCACAAATTATAAGCAATATTATTAATACCTGTAATTTTCTTAAACAGAAAATACTCTGAATGCTAAATTGCCTGTGATTATTTTTTGTTGTTGTTTTTTTTTTTGTTTTTTTTTTTTTTTTTGGGGGGGGGGGTGTACGAATCATTTTTATTATTATTTATTATTTATTAATTCACGTTAAATTCTTGCACCAGCCAACTGCTGACAGAAATGTCTCTCAATCTAAGTTCTGTATGAATATTTCCCTTGTTACATTAACTCTATCATGTTACACTTATTGATATGCAGATGATGATGTCGTCACCTGGTGCCATCTACAAACTTTCCCCCGAAATCAGCACTAAACCCTGATCCCAAAACAGATCCATTTGCATTTGAACATGTCAGTAAACTCTCTGTTAGGAAGTCAGTAAATAAGAGTTGGACGCACTTTCCAGTAGCAGACCCCGATCTCCTGCAGCTCCTGCACACTCACTGCTTGATTGGGTTGTAGTTTATGAGGGAGTCTCTGGTCTTCAGTGGACTCGTCCATGTACCAAGCCTCCAGGACGGCCATGATGAGAACCTTTACTGAATCAGGGCCTGAACCTGAGGAAAAAATACGAACCGATCCTCTTGTAGAAGTTTAAGCACTCGTGAAACACAATCACGTGTATAACACGTTTCAAAATAAAAGCTGTTTGGTATGAACTCGTATAGTAACTGCATATCGAGTAGCAAAACGCAGTTCAGCAGGATTTCCACTAGGAGTCGTTTCACCATTTACTGTGTCTGTTTAGACTCTGTTTCTGTGCTATTTAAGTGTTTTAATATAGCGGTTTTATCATGCACAGTTTTAATAGATCTGATAAGTAATTAGATTATATATGTGTAAATAACCTATATATAATGAAACTATAATAAATGGACTTCCAGTGTCACCCAGATTAGGATGGGTTCAGAGTCTGGTTCCTCTCAGGACACTTAACGTGGCCTATAAATAAAGCAATACTGTGTACAGAAAAGTACATGGGTCTAGAATTTACTGTACATTCCTATTAATGTGTTCACTTTGTTTTGGTCTTTTAGAAACACTGTCATCGCATTAAGACACGTTAAGCGTTTTTCTTAATGGTCTATGGAGTTTTTTTCTTACTGTCACTACTGGATAATCATTTTGTATACAGACTTATATGGACTGATTTATACAATTAAAATGTATATTTGTATTTAACAAATACAAAAGAAGTGAACTGGATATATTTGTGCATGGATTGCACAGTGTGAATGCATGGGCCAAACAATACACTATTTCGCATGTATGCATTACATTTATTTATTCATTGAGTCAAGTCCAGATGAATTCCTTCATGCTTTATCGAGGCCAGGGTTGTTGTGAGTCCAGAGTCCGTCCGGAGAACAGTGGGCAAAAGGTGGAAATCCATTTGTGAACATCAACATTTTACAAAATTTTAAAAACAATTTTAAATAAAATGTTTGGTTTAAACCAAAAAAACTAATATATAAAAATCTAATAGAATAAATCTAATTAATGTGATACACTTGTTTATTATATTGATTAAATTGAGTAGTTGATTAAATAGGGATAAATGAAATTAATTAAATATATCCCATTGAGTAATACAGAAATGTACATATAAGAGTGTGTGGGGGGAAAATAAAAGCAGTTTGGTAGGAACAAATGTATACCCCTAATATATACTGAGAAACGGGTCAGGGTTGAGGAAATGCTCATGGAGCAAAGTACAGAAATATCTTTACTAAAAACCTGTTCCACAGCACTCAGGAGCTCAGACTGGGCTGAAGGTTGACCTTTCTACATGACAACAACCCTAAGCACACAACCAGGACAACACTGGTGTGGTTTAGGGACACCTGAGAATGTCCTAAAGTGGCCCAGCCAGAGCCATGACAGTAACCATTTGAACGTCTCTGGAGAGATCTAAAAGTGGCTGCCCACCGACGCAACCTATTCAACCTGACGCAGCTCGAGAGGATTTGCCATGAAGAATGGTAGAAAATGTTTCAATCCAGGTGTCCAAAGCTTGTTGCATCATACCCAAAAAGACTTAAGGCTGTAAATGCTGGCAAAGGTTCTTAACCAAGTACTGAGCGAGGAGCAAACTAGAGAATCTTGAGGAAACCCCACAAAGAATATCTACAGCTGAACTCCAGTGACCTGAGTGAAGATCAAAACCTGATGCGATGTAATGTGATCTTCTGAGTAGTGACTTTCCCTACTGTCCACCACAGAATGAGTGACAGCCTTTTAAGATATTTTTAGAAATGTGTTATCGCTATTGATAAAATATTGATAAAGTCTTTGTTATAGAAAAGATGAATTATTTTGGGATTCTTTAAATCCATATGTCTGATGTCATAACCTGCATATGGTATTATATAATCTGTACAGATTGGTGGGCTTGTTTCAATTTAGTGCTTTTATTTTGGCGTAGTTTTATTAAAGCTAAACCGAAAATCTCGAAATAAATAAAAAAATAATAAGAATAATAAACAAATAAATAGCTGCTTTATGACACGTGACCTCTCTTAGCCGGACGTGAAGCTTTGCGGAAGCGCAGAGTTTTCGGAGCCGTTTCCGGTTTTTTTTTTCCCAGGCTGCGTCTCAAACAGCTCTTAACTCCACACAACAATGCACTTTATACGGCGGATGTTGCTCCCTTTGTAGTGCACTTTCTGACATATGAGTGCTTATTTGATATACGGTCGAATCGGTTGCGGTTTGTTGGCTCGGACGCATTTGAGGTGTGTAGAATAGCACCGTTTAATCCATTAATGTGGTTTATTTGGGAGATAGAGGGAGGGACAGAGGGACAAAGGGACAAAGGGACAGAGAAACAGAAGCTTGTGTGGGTTTAAAGTTTCATAATGAACCGAAATCTGTAATTAAACTGTTAGCAGTTGGCCGGTTTAGCTAGTTGGCTAAGATCACTGGTTTCACTGACACCAGTCATTAACTCGTTAGGCGGATAACCGTGTGTGTGTGTGTGTGTGTGTGTTTGTGTGTTTGTGTGTGTGTGTGTGTGTGTGTGTGTTCTCTCTCTGTGTGTTTAATAGAGAGAATAGTGTGTGTGTTATCTCTCTGTGTGTGTGTGTGTGTGTGTGTGTGTGTGTGTTTCTTGTCTCTCTCTATCTTTATCTCTCTCTCTCTCTCTCTCTCTCTCTCTCTATCTTTATCTCTCTCTCTCTCTCTCTCTCTTTGTGTGTGTGTGTGTGTGTGTGTGTGTGTGTCGTCTCTGTCTGTGTGTGTGTATTGTCATGTTTTTTTTTAGAACATTGGTTAAACGGTAATCTAGTGAGTAAGTGTAGCTGGTTAATGGTGTGTGTGTGTGTGTGTGTGTGTGTGTGTGTGTGTGTGTGTGTGTGTGAGCCGTTTTTATTTATTTATTGTTTTAGTTTTTCATTCACACTTTAATCTTTAGTAGTTGCATGTTGCCAGGTTTGTGTTTTGTTGTAGCATCAGTAGTTTAATGTGAGTAGTTTGATGTTTGTTTAATGTGAGTGGTTTGATGGGGGTAGTTTGATGGGTAGTGCAAGTGCAAGCCTAGTGGGTTTATACAGTAGTGTGTGTGTGTGTGTGTGTGTGTGTGTGTGTGTGTGTGTGTGTAGTTTAATGGTGTTGCTTTAACTCTAGTCATTAAATCAGTAGTTTAAGAGAGGAATTTGCTCCCTGTTTTTTTTATTGATTGTGTTTAAATGTCTTTATAAATAAAACATGCTGTAATTATATTATCTGCAACTGTACAAGTACAGAGCTATCTAACCAGAAGTTTGTATCTACTTATATAAATATTGATCGAATGAGCTATCTGTCTGTCAATACACTGTTGTTTCTGTAAAAATATCTCAGAAACGATGCAGATAAAAAGCTGATCAAAACGATAAAGGAATCATGACTCACATTATTAGATTATTCCTGAAAAAGGAAGTCTGTGGTTTAAGTGCTTTGTAAGGTGTAAAGTTTTCCACTATATGAGAGATTGTGAGACAGAGGGCTTTGCCTTTTTTTTTTTTCTTTTTTTTGTGGTTTGTAATATGACATGCTGGGCCATTTTGCCTTGTTAACTTGTTGACAACAGATTTTGTAATTGGTGATAACAGACATGGAATTTGATTCCCTGTGTTTAATAACATCTGAAATCAACCCTTGAGCTGTAAATGAATAAACAAAATAGTGTCCTTTTTAAAACCTGTATATACACATACATACAGACACCTGACCTACATGGTTTTTCCCCCAAAATTCACACTGTACTCGTTTTTTTATTAACTAAAAATAGATCTCCAAAAACACACTAAAATCTAGTGGAGCATCTTCCCAGAAGAGTGGACTTTATTATAACATCATTCCGGGATTAAATGCAGAATGGGATTTTCAGAAAGCAAATAGGAATCTTATGGTCAGGTGTATACACTTAGTTTTTTGTTTTTGTACCATTCTTTTTTTTAAATGTTGAATTTCTTGCATGTTCTAGGTACACCCACTCAGCTCTTTCTATGAGGCTTGACTAATTTCCCAGCACCAATGGCTGACAATGCACAAGATTTAGTCAGTAATGTGGTAAGTCCTGAAGTTTCATGACTATTATTTGAGTGCAGTGCTTGTTGATTATGCCTCAGTTTTGCTTTGCCCATCGCTGCACCGTGAAATGACAGTCGTCTCTGTGAGGTTAGTGTTTTACTGCTTGGCCCAACCCTTCAGTGATCGGTGCCAGCATCACACACAGGTGTGGCACAGATTATAAAAGTATAGAACAGCTGCAATTACATATCATATTTCCTTTTGTAGCTGGAGGCTTTCCTGCCTGGACTTGTTCTTTTTTTCTCTTTAATTCTCCGTATAAGTGTCCTCTGGAGCAGAGATTTACAGCTTTCTCCTAGACTTATATTTCCGAAAGGCTTTAAAGCATTAGGTTTTCTGTGTTTGGTGACTGATCACTGAGAGAAATATAGTTGATTACCATGTGCGAGACGTAAATAGAAAGAGTCAGCGATAAGATCAACCGTCATAGATAATCAGCTGTTAACCTTTGTGGCCTAGTGTCATCATATACCTTATTTACAGCATATGTAGTTGTATTTAAAGCTTAGATCAAAGCAGATTGAACAAAAAAACCTCCACCATTATTTGCAGAAATATAATTCAGTCTTTGATTTCAGTCACTTTGATTGATGTGTATTGTTATATATCTCATCATATGACCAGTGTACTGATAATCATTCTGCATGTTGCTCGACCATCGCTTTTTTGCTATCGCGGCTGATATGGTGCGTAAGTTCATTTGGATCGTCTCACGTTTGTGTGCAGTCACATGATGGAGCAGAGGCCAACCAACAGACAGACACTGGCAGATCTGGAGCCCGGCTGCGGAGAGATGTGGAGCTCAATGGCCAGCCTCCTTCCTCTCGCGCCGCACAAGTGGTCACAGACAACGAGGAGGAGGAGGACGAGGAGCTAACTCTGAAGTATGGCGCCAAGCACGTCATCATGCTCTTCGTCCCGGTCACACTGTGCATGGTGGTCGTCGTGGCAACCATCAAGTCAGTCAGCTTCTATACGCAGAAGGACGGACAGCAGCTGTGAGTGTTAATGACAAAGTTTAGAGATTCTGAACAAGTTTTTCACACCACTGTCAAGTGCATTAATATAATGATCAAATAAAAAGCTTGAAATAAATAGAGAGAGAGAGAGAGATTTGGATTGGTTGGATTTATTCATGCATGTTAGAAATATTTTTTTAAAGCTTCTTTCTTTTTACATTTTAATTCACAGCATCATCATAATAGGCTGTATGTTAACGTATTGGGAGAAAACTGGTAGTTTTATGTGAAATCAGACATGAGCACCCCCATGTGAGATTGGTTGTCGAATCAGGTTCGTCCTATCGAAACTTCAACTATTCTAGAACACCCACATTTACTAATAGGGCATAACAAACAAACAAACTAATATCCCAGACAAAAAAAATTTAGCTTGTCCTGTGTGTTCAGGCTTCTAATTAGTCAGCTCTGGTATCTAGCAGTCCATGATTGCAAAGAAATTGCAACTAAGAAATTATTTGTTTTGCTCATGCAGCATTTACACTCCCTTCCGCGAAGACACCGACACTGTGGGTCAGCGTGCTGTCAATTCCATCCTCAATGCTACCATCATGATCAGTGTGATTGTGGTGATGACGCTGGTACTGGTACTGCTCTACAAGTACCGCTGCTATAAGGTATAGCATCAAATAAATCAATATTTGTTTTTGGTTTTTTTAGATTATGACACTGTTCTATTTTTGAAACCTTTTTTTTTATTATTTTTTCGCACATGGCTTGTTTTTCTGTTAGCAGCACCCTAATGGCACATTGTTATTCTTACAGGTGATCCACGCCTGGCTGTTCTTCTCCTCCCTGCTCCTACTCTTCTTTTTCTCCTTTGTCTACCTGCTGTAAGTCATGTTTCTCACAATTCTGAGTTTCTCGAGTAGATGTGATGTACTGCTAAGACTTACGGGTTTGTGTCCACAATGCAGGGAGGTGTTTAAGACGTACAACGTGGCCATGGATTCCTTCACCCTGGCAGTAATCATTTGGAACTTTGGGGTGGTTGGAATGATCTGTGTCCACTGGAAGGGTCCGCTGCGATTGCAGCAGGCCTACCTCATCATGATTAGTGCCCTCATGTCCCTGGTGTTCATCAAGTACCTACCTGAGTGGACCGCATGGCTCATCCTGGCCGTCATTTCCATCTATGGTTAGTCTGGTCTTATTACCGAGCTCACTCATGAAACATGCATTTTCCCAGTTTTTTTTTACTTTTTTTAGAGAGTTTGCATTCACCTCTCTCTCTCCTGCAGTGTAAGATAAGACAGGATATAATTCAAGGAAGGTCCAAACAGGGCAAACTAAGAAGCATAGTATTGAGTGCGCATCTAAGAGTTTATTTTTCTAGAGTGATAGAGTGAAATTTATTGCTAGAACATTCCTCTCGAGTGAGAAATTACAGTCTAGATGTTTTCAAACAATGTTATCTTTAGAAAGCCTAGATAAAGACAGTTATTTTAGGATTGTTTTCAGTAGGACAAAAATAGAATTTGCACTTTCAAATGAACTTTGCTTTGCCGTTCACATAGTGAGGACTTCTTTATCTCAAAACATAATGCATAAATGCATTGTGTTGTTTAGGCTTACGGCTGATTTTGTGTTTTTAGGGTGATTTCACTTATACACTGTTCAGTCTGTTAGAATCAAACCCTGGCACATTCTCTTCTTTCGTTCAGTTCATTAAGGCAGTTGAGAAGGTACACGGGTGCATCGAAAATCAACCCACTCGAGCACCTGTGCATGACCCAAGTCAGGGTTTAGCGCACTCGAGCATGATTTAATACCAGTGCCAAAGATCTTTGCATGTTTTATTCACTCCACAACTGATTTACATGAATGAAGGATAAGCTCTGTAGAAACCCATTTAGTTTACACATTCATACACATTTATGTTGTAAGTTTATCATCATTATTGACAGCATATTCACTTTATGGCATAAGATTTGTTTGTTATTTTTGAGCAGCCCATCTAACATTTAGTCTCCATTTGCTGGTATATTAACCTCCACTCTTCTAGGAAGATTAGGGTGAGGAGACCTGATGTGCAGTCAGCATTTCAGTTCATTGCAAAGGTGTTTAATGGGGTTGAGGTCAGAGCTCTATAGCAGGCCCCTCAAGATCTTCCACTTCAAACCATGTAAACCATATCTTCATGGATCTGGCTTTGTGCACAAAGTGTGTCATGCTGAAACAGGTGTGGGCTTCCAACTTTGTCTGGTGTCCCAATAAGTTTGTCCATATAGGTTATATAAGGAGAAAAGTGTTCCACTATATTATCACTTTTGATGACATCTTGGTAGTTTGCTAACTCCTGCAGAAATCTGAGCAATTATAGGCACTTTGTAAAAGTATAGGTTTTACATTGAAAGCATTTAAAAGTTGCTTTTTCTTTTGTTTGGTTTTGGGGTTTTTTTGCAGTAAACCGGTTTAAGAACTAGCAAATGCAGGGATATGACCTTTTTCCTGAAGAGGCTAATTTGACTTATTGAGGTTTTTCCACCTATTTCTTTAACAGATCTGTTGGCTGTACTGTGCCCTAAAGGACCTCTTCGGATCCTGGTTGAAACAGCTCAAGAAAGGAATGAACCGATGTTTCCAGGGCTCATCTACTCTTGTAAGATGTTAAATGAGAAAAAAAAACAACTCCTTTTGTTGCTTTCTATTAATAAGGTTGTGCTCAGTTTCAATAATAACATTCTTTTGTGTTTGCTAGCAACTATGGTGTGGCTGGTTGGCATGGCAGATAACGGGGAGCCGAGGAATAACTCTTCAGAAGCTGCCCCTAAACAAGAGAGCCACGGTAAGTCTCCTAGTTGCCTGCTACAGTGGCCAAGAAGGGTCACAACTTATTTCAGCTACTGCAATGTATCTGTGTCTGTTACATCAGTAACAAAAACTGTGAAATTAATTAGTATGCATTGTTGGCAAATCATATTTGATCTATTTTTCCTTGCTCTAACTTTTGACCTCACTTTAAGGCCTCTTAATGTATCCTGTAGTTGCAACGGCTCCAGTGGCTCAGCCAGAGGATGATGGGGGTTTCACGCCAGATTGGGTTGGCCAACAAGAGCATCGTCTCGGACCTCTGCAGTCCACAGACGATTCGAGACGGCAGATCCAGCAGATGCCATCAGCACGGCCACCACCTGCAGATGACGACGAGGAGAGTGAGTATCAGTAGAACCACGTGATTGCCACTCCTCCAGTATAACATAACTGTCTACAATCAAAAAAGCGTATGACAGGGTGCCGAGAGAGGAGTTGTGGTACTGTATGAGGTAGTCAGGTGTGTCAGAGAAGTATGTGACGGTGGTGCAGGACATGCATGAGGACAGTGTGACAGCAGTGAAGTGTACAGTAGGAACGACAGACTGGTTCAAGGTGAAGGTTGGACTGCATCAAGGATCGGCTCTAAACCCTTTCCTGTTTGCAGTGGTGATAGACAGGTTGACAGACAAGGTCAGACAGACAGAATTCTCCATGAACTATGATGTTTGCGGATGATATTGTGATTTGTTATAAGTGTAGTGAGCAGGTTAAGAAGAGCCTGGAGAGGTGGAGGTATGTGCTGAAGAGAAGGGGAATGAAAGTCAGTAGGAGTAAGACGGAGTACATGTGTGTGAATGAGAGGGAGGGCAGTGGAGTGGTGCAGTTGCAAGGAGAAAAGGTAGAGAAGGTGAGGATTTCATGTACCTGGGTTCAGCAGTGCAAAGTAATGGAGAGTGTGTTAGAGAAGTGAAGAAAAGAGTGCAGGCAGGGCGAAGTGGGTGAAGTAGAGTGATAACAGGAGTGATTTGTGACAGAAGGATATCTGCAAGAGTGAAAGGAAAAGTTTAAAGGACTGTGGTGAGACCTGCGATGTTGTATGCTTTAGAGACAGTGGAATTGACTAAAAGACAGGAGGTGGAGCTGAAGGTAGCAGAGCTGAAGATGCTGAGATTTTTATAGGGAGTGAAGAGGATGGACAGGATTAGAAATGTGTTTATTAGAGGGACATGGAGGACAATTTGGAGACAAAGTGAGAGAGGTCCGATTGAGATAGTTTGGTCATGTGCAAAGGAGGTTCATGGATGTGGTGAAGCCTGTGGCGACCCCTAATGGGAGCAGCCAAAATAAGTAGTAGTAGTAGTAGTAATGTTTTTGTAAACTATAAATACCCCCTAAACTTGGAAGCAGCTGCACGGATTGGCTCTTATTCATATAGAAATGCTTTAGTGCATCGAATATAAATGCACATCTTTATTATAACGCTTCTCTAACACATTTTTTACCTATACTTTATCTTCTCATTTATAAAGTGTTTTATTAAATATAAAATCCATATAGAAATCAGATTTTTTTTTTTTTTTAGGTTTTATTACGTTTGAGATTTATGATTATGAATTGCTTGAATGGAGAGCGCTTTAAGATGTTTGAATTTGTTCTTCCAGGGGGAGTGAAGCTGGGCCTTGGTGACTTCATCTTTTATAGTATGTTGGTAGGAAAGGCTTCAGCTACAGCCAGCGGTGACTGGAACACAACCTTAGCCTGCTTTGTAGCCATTCTTATTGTAAGTATTCCACATAAACATCTGTACTATGTTTATTAATATTGTGATGCTGAGAGTGTTGCCACATTGTAGCTCAAGGGTCTGATTTACTCCTGAACTTTGGTAAGAGGAGTTGAACATGTTCTCACAGGTTTTTTCCAGGTGCTTAAGTTTTCTCCCAGCTCCCAAATATATGCCAATAGGTGAATTGGCTACTCAGGTGTGCATCCGTGCGTGTGCGTACTGGCATGCGAGAGGACTGGTATTTTTTCCAGTGTCCTGAATCAGCACCAAATTCATGATGATACTGACAAGGAGACGAATACATTCAATGCATCCAAATTGAAGGCACTAATCAGACTTGTAAATAAATAAGGATATTGTGTCATTATAACTGGAACTGAAAATATTTATAGACTATACAGCATCCAGATGTGTTGCTTGCACAGAATGAAATAATCAAGCAGGAGTCCAATGTAGCAAAGCTGACATAAAGACTTGACATCAGTTAGGAAGGAAGTCTTACCGATTTATTTATCCCTGGAGCAGTTTGAATCATAAGTTGTCACAGGTCCAGCTTTACCAGTAAAGATGAATAGAATTTACAGAAAGGCATATAGATGAGTAATGTCAAACAAATGAATCAAACCAGAAGAAAAGACCAGGCCTTTTGAAAATGAAAGCATGTGTGCACATATGCAGCATGCATCCAATCCCAAGTATTGGAATGTCGAGGCCATTTTGTCATTAATACGGTACACTAAATAAATCAAACATTTGACAGATCAGATTTTCAGCTTTCATTTCCTGGTGTTTACATTTAAATTTTAAGAATGCACCTTTGGTGGCAGATCACACGAGTCAGCAAAATTATTGGAACAGAGTCCTAAAGTGAATCCTGGGGTTTGGACTAGAGTATACCATCAGAGCATTGCATAAATACTCAATTTTACATGTTGAACATTTTTTGATCTTTTAAGAAAGGGATGTGTGCCATTTAAAAAAGGTGCCATTTAATACCTCTAGGTTTAAATAAATCAGGAAATGAAAGCTGAAACTCTGAAATGAAACTTTCTGAAAAGCTGATTATTTATTTCCTTCAATGTAGAGCAAAAACAAAAGAATTTGCTTTATTATTCAAATACATGTAATGTGTGATTTATACAAATACCATGATTATTTACATTTACGGCATTTGGCAGACGCCCTTATCCAGAGCGACTTATAACTGAGAATGGGAGAGTTAAGGGTCTTGCTCAAGGGCCCAACAGTGGCAGCTCGGTGGTTGTGGAATTTGAACCTGTGACCTTCCGATCCATTATCCAATGCCTTAACCACTGAGCTACCACCACCTCGATTATAGCTGTTGAGTCGAGTTAAAGGCTAGCTCAGTGGTTAAGGTGTTGGACTTCTGATCGGTAGGTCATGAGTTAAATTTCCAGCGCCATCAAGCTGCCACTGCTGGTCCCTTTAACCAAGGCTCTTGACCCTCACCTGCTCAGTTGCAGGTCGCTCTGGATAAGGAAGTCTCGCAAATGCTGTAAATGTTAATTATAACCACTTTATCTCTTTAAACGGCAATTAGTTAAAAACGCATTAAAATAAGAATGAATTAAATGAAATGTCATTTCTCTAGTGTGTATATATTGTTTCCCTTTTTTTACATTCACAATGATTTGTGTTACTCTTTCTATGTTTCAGGGCCTGTGCCTAACCCTCTTGCTCTTGGCCATCTTTAAGAAAGCTCTCCCAGCTCTTCCCATCTCAATTACTTTCGGACTGATTTTCTATTTTGCTACAGATAACCTGGTGCGCCCATTTATGGACCAGTTAGCTGTGCACCAGTTCTACATATAGCAAAAAGGGCTATCCAGCATCTTGCTTCACGCGCTGGTCGTACCACAGAGGACCTGAACCTTAAACAGGAACGGGGGGAACTCGGTGGCTCTGCCATTGCCCCATTTTCTCTGTGATGACTCTGTGACTGTATTAAGGTTTTTTTTTTTTGTTTGAGTGGGACCTTGAGTAAGTCATTCCTCTCGTGTGATTTTTTTTTTTTTTTTTTTTTTTTTTTGAATTTTTTTTTTGAATTTTTTTTTTTTTGAATTTTTTGTTGTTTTTCTTTTTTGGTTTATTTGCTCATTGTTCTTTAAAAAAAAAAAAAAAATGCTGCACCTCTCTGATGACCCATTAGATTGACACTTGCATTTATGGTAATTGTGTAGCAGGTTTTTTCTTTTCATGGGAGAAATTTTTGAAAAGGAGACAATTAGCAAATATTTGTTAATCACCAAGAAGTCATATTTAACTACTGGAACGAATGTTTTATAATAACTGGATGGGGTGGGAGGAACCCTGCATGGCTTATTTCTGGGTTGATTAACTCTACTGCATTAAATGGAACCATACATGGATCCGAAGCTTGATACATTCACTTTTCCATTTATTTCTACAAAGCATTATTTTCATTACCTTGTATGTGAGTTTGACTAAGTGGTTGGTACTGTACACCCCCCAACAGCCCCTATTGTAATACCACCTCTTTCCCCCTAAGTCCCTGTAGTGTGTCTAGGATTATGGTTTGGAATTGAACACTGGCACAGTCCAACCATGTTCTTTAGTGTAAGGTATATTGACTTATTGCTGCAGTTTGTTAGGAATAGAAACGTAGAGGCTACTGTTTCGCTCTCATGGTCGGAGTGCATCTCTTTGGAATGTATTATATGGTCCTAAACAGAAGTTTCACCAAAGTTTGAGGAAAGTGGTAGTAATTTCTATTGTTTTCATCTGTTTTGTTGATTGTCTATGTTAATAGAATTACCTCTCAACTTTTTTTTAACTTCTCATTGTTTTCCTACAAAAAAACAAAACAAAAAAAGTATATTGATTGTTTTTGTAATTGGTTCATAACCAACTATAAGATTCTTGAATAAAGGAGAAGCTCTTTGAGAACTTTTTTCCCTCTTTGTTGCAATCTGTAATGTAGGTAAGTAGCTACATTTACATTTAGATGTATGGCATTTGGCAGATGCTCTTATCCAGTACTTTAAAGTCACCATCATTAGGTC
>NC_139579.1:25317236-25329736 GCF_946808225.1 Silurus aristotelis
TCCAGATTAGGAATTATGCATGTTGAATCCTAACTGAAGAGGCAACCTTCAAATATAACAGTTGCTATATTCACTAACAATACATGCACAGTTTCTGGAATACCAAACTTCATATCTCCCAGGCCCTAATATTAATAACTGCCAGTACACCTCAAGATGAAACCTGACAGGCATCAGCATGCACACACTGGCAGCAGCAGCTTGGGTACCTCCTCAAACTGTCTCTTAGAAGCTTTTTTTTTTTTTCCTTCTGAATTTGTGTATTCTAGCCGTTTGGTTTTCCCCAAATTCATGCTTAAATCAGCAGGGCTATGCCATGTGAGTGCTTGAATTGCTTTTAAAGTCATGCATAAAAGTGTAACAAAATTTGATGCAATTATCATTTGGGCCAATCGAGTGCCTTTATGCCGTGTCTAATGTGATGCGAATCTAATTTGAACATTGGTATGAAAATTTGCTACTCTACTGGGGTATTGGTAACCAGTGGAGGGACATTCTCCTCCATTACAGGGGTGTGCCTGTGATGGAGGGGAACGTTTAGCAAAAACAGTCCAGTTCTCCATCGTCGTGAATAACATAAAAGCATCTGACCCTCATAATAATATAAGCAACTTTATATGTATGATGAGTTCAGACATCTGCTTGTTTAGGTGTTATTATTTTTCTATAAAAGCACATCTGTAAGGCAGAGGGTGGATGGTGGATGGCAATTAAAAACAAATAAAAAAACATCATTGTTTATAAGGTTTAAGGTTGTTTTTGTGAGGAAGCATTTTGGAAGGATTTTTTCATGTCAGAGCTTTGCAACAGTTCCTTTAGACGTTCCTTTAAGCTTTCCAACATGCATGGAGGGATTTTGTGGTTTCTTACTAACATGACAAGCTGTGTTTTTTATCTGATTAACTTCAAGAAAGATTTATGGAAGATTTTAGAGGGTGTTGACCGGCATTACCATACAGGGATTAGGGAAACATATTTATTGCTAGATAGATATTCTTCCACTACAGTAGCATGAAACTTTTTGAATTAATGGCAAGTTGCATTAAAGCTGCTCTTGTAGCTTGTGGTGTTTTTCCTTAAATCTGTCATTCTAAAAAACATGTGTTTGGACATATGTGTGCATGTGGTGGTTAAAGTAAGGGGCTTGTCGTTTATATATATATATATATATATATATATATATATATGTCCCCTGGTGGTCTAGTGGTTAAGATGCAGCGCTCCCACCGCTGCGACCCGGGTTCGATTCCCGGTCAGGGAACTATCCCCAGCCACTCTTAGTGCCGGTCCCAAGCCCGGATAAATTGGGGAGGGTTGCGTTAGGAAGGGCATCCAGCGTAAAACATGTGCCAAATCAAACGTGCGGAGGATCCGCTGTGGCGACCCCTAACGGGAGAAGCCGAAAAGAAAGTTTTATATATATATATATATATATATATATATATATATATATATATATATATATATATATATATATAAAAAAAAAAAAAAAAAAAAATATATATATATATATATATATATATATATATATATATATATATATATATATATATATATATATATATATATATATACATACATTTAGCAGCCCGAAACTACTACCACAACAGACCAACAGTAAAACTCTCTCTGTATTTATACATCTGCATATGTTTGTGTTTTTTTCTCTTATCTCCTCCTACATGCATCCAAATGCTCTCCTTCTGTTTGACACTTCGATGCTTTTTCCGGTCCTAAAGATGTGCATGTCCTAAACACAGAGTACCCCCCCCCCCCCCCCATGTTTCACTAGATAAACTCAGCATGGATAGGTATTGAAGAACATTGCAGGCTATATCCAAGGCTATAATCGGAAGGACTGTTCTGTGCTCATCCCAGGACTTTACCGCAAAATGCATGCACATTTCTGCACTTTCCTGCACATTTTCTATAATATGCAGCTATGACAGTATAATGATTTACACTCGCATAATTTTATGTCGCCTAGAAGAGGATGGGTTCCCTTTTGCATATGGTTCTTCTCATTGTAATACATTGCTCAAATGTATTAATAAATACTTTATAAGAAATAGGAAAATGCATTGAAATTGAACAGTCAGTCTAAAACTCCTTTCTGTGAAAGCCTGCACTGCTTTGTGACATTTAATATTGAAAGTGACCCATTCAAAAGGTTGCAAATGTTCCATTTTGATCTTATCTGTTACAGAATTTTGGGTGCATGACAGATTAACAAGCTGTGGGGGTAAAATAGAGGTAAACTGATACTCGTTTTTACACATTATAGTTTTTTTGTGATTCATGTTTAACAGAAGTTCTTCAAGGATTGTCTATCTTTTGTAGTAAAACGATGAAGCTGCTGTTGGCTGTGGCCTCCATGCAGATGCTTTTGGCTCCGGTGTTCATGGTGAGTGATGTGACAGATTAGAAACTAGTGTGAGTCATGGTAGAAGTTTCCAATAAAATTTGCCTTTGTTTCAAGCTATATATATATATATGGCAAATGTTTGACATGCCATTAATCTTGTTCACGTCTTTTAACAAGTGTAGTTACTACCTGCATAAATTGCGTGTGGTGTGTTCTGGCTTGTGTATCAGCTGATGGCCAAATGTTTTAAATTGTAACCTTTTTGTATTGAAATATCTTCAAAAATAATTATATAGATATTTTCTACTATGATGATATTTCTTCAAATGCAGTGGACTGGTCAAATGAAAGTATTTTTGGTTTTTTAATGATGCACATGATAACCTCAAAGTGATCGTTGCGTTTTAGGTGCCGAGTGCTGATTACTGGGGCGAATGGGGGCCGTATGGCGAGTGCAGCCGCTCGTGTGGCATCGGTGTAACCATGAGGACGAGACAGTGTGTGAGTCAGCGGTAAGCAGACGGCTCTCATGCACATAATTGGGCAGCATTGTGTCTGTAAATGTCTGCATGTTGGAGAAAGATCCCTGGGTGTGTCATTGCAGCCTCAGGCACACATTTGTTTTTAAGGACATATTTTTGAAATGTTTATTTTTCCACCTCATCCAAGTTGACATAAAAAAATAGAACTATCGTATGACAGCATGTTTTGAGATTCTCTGACTTTGACACTCGACTCATGCATGCTTTCTGAAAACAAAAAAATGTTGTTTAAAATGACCTAAGGTCCTCAAATCCTTTGTCTGCTTCCCGGAGCTCATTTTTCATCAGGGTTGAATGTGGAGTAAGATAAAAGGCAGGCGTTTCCTGGCTACAATACATAATAATGAATACGCATTGCAAGTTTCTAAAGAAGAAATGAAGTTCGTGCGTATTTCTACATTCTGCATAGACCTTCCACAAAACTCTTTCAGATATATAACCGAGTAATAACATCAGCAGCTTTATTTCTTTAAAGGAACCCTGGTGCTTGTTAACAAGTTTTGTTTTGATCGTACTGTCACTGTTGCAGTCTTTAAAAGTTGCGATTTGAAAACGCTTCTGTGAGTTCATCATAGCGTTGTGCCCATAAATCTTGCCCGAGTTGGAATCTGGCTTGCATGTTCCCTCTTGCATCTGATGATGAGCACAGTGCATTTAAGGAGGAGCCATCGTGCCTGTCAATCAAGCACTTCCCTTCCCTTTTTGTAGTCGCGTATATTACAGTAAATGGTCTTTCTGAATCACCGGTAAAAATAACCTGTGCTTCCTTTCTAAGATTAATGTTGTAACATGAACCTCAAAGCTCAAAAAAGCAGTTTAATTGCTGTTTGTGTTAAAACTGGTTCCTTATTAAAGAAAAAATTCAATGGGACCAGTTGGTATGTGGTCTGCCCTCTGATTAAGTGATGCCTGTTAGGATTAAGCCACTGGGTTTGTAGCTGTATGTGTGTGTGTGTGTCTGTGTGTGTGTGTGTGTGTGTGTGTGTATGTCTTTAAATATCACATAAACTGAAAGATTGTATAGTGTCGACATACAGATGTGTCAGAGATTCACGAAAAGAGGCATTGCAAAACTAATGGTAAAAAAAACAGCAGTTACCCAAAACTTCATGTTGCCACACACACATACACAGACTTTTAGAAACAGATCCTACAGCATTAAGTGTTATTTATGTTAAGTGTGTTATTTATTTCACAAGCATAATGTACAACTATGGTACAATGTATTTTCTGCTCTTATAGCTCTAGGGTCTACAGCTAGGTTACTGATACGGAGCAAAGAGAGGAGCGGGAATTGGATCTGTGGGGAAGTGTGGCAACCTTTTTGTTGCTGTCCTTCCCTTTCCAAGTCATTTCGGAAATCAGTACAGGATTTAGTATCGACATTGCTGTCAAAATCCGTATTGGTATCGGTACTATGATCGGAATCTGTTTCAGTATCAAAATGACAATTCCTACTATAAAACCTTCCTAATCTCACTATGGTTACTTACAGCATGGATAGTAAACAGAGCATTTACTTTACTTTTATGGCATTTAGCAGATGCCTTTCTCAGTTATACAACTTAGCAATTGAGGGCCTTGCTCAAGGGCCCAGCAGTGACAGCTTTTGGTGCTGAAATTTAAACCAGATCAGAAGTTCAACATCTTATCCACTGAGCAGCACCTCTAACCCACGAGTACATGCAATACAATAAATGAAGCTTTTAGTTTTGAAACACTCAACACGTATTGATCACACTGGCATTTTGTTGATGTTGACCTAGTTAATTAGGTCTGCTCATTTTAATCCACATCTGCCAACAGTTATAAGAACACAGTAATAACACAGTGTTATGAATCATCAATGTGACGGAATTAAAAACCCTGGATTCCCATTCTCCTGGAGTCACCAGACTACCCTTTAAGAATTATGAAATAAAAATTTTCAGTTGGGCTGTAATCAGTCTTATAGACAATTATAATATGTTATCCAAGACAAGCATACATCCAATATAATTTCACTTACTCATATAAACAGTTACATCCTAGATTTCTCTGTTTGCTACAGACATCTGTGTGTGTGTGTGTATTTGCATGTTTCGACAGTATGTAGAACCACACCACACCCATTACAAAATATAATCTCATAATTATAAATTGTATAAAATATAAACACCGCTCTTTGGAGTGTACCTGCACTCAGTGGATTGCATAAATAAAAAGTTTTGTAAGTCTGTATCCACAGTTGAATTCCACCCCTGATTTATGTGCTTTACAGCAATAGGAGTGAATACATTTGCAGTCTTAAGACCTTTATATATTTATATTTTATATTTGTGAATACTTTTAAAAGTTTTCTCCTCAATATTGTAGGTTAGGTTGCCCGAAAGTGAATACTTATGCAAGCTTTTGTATGCTTTAATGTAGCACTAGCATACCAGACTGACTATATATAGTATATATACAAATGTTCCACTTTTTTTATTTCTTCACTGAGAAATCCTCTGTTAGCATGATTAACAATTTTAAACACTCTTGGCATCTGGACAGTTATTTTCTTCAAACATTTAGATGAAATACATTGCCAGCCCTTTTGTAACATTTGCTAAATATGTTCTTTGCTGGTTGGATATTTCTTCTGACCTTGCAATTCAGTTCATCCTAGAGCACTTCAGTAAGAGTTATTTGTGGTTACTGGACAGGCCATGATATCAATTCAGTGGACTGTGTGCTCTCTAAATAGACGCATGCATTGGGTCATTGTTTTGTTATATTGTTAAATTGATTCCAATTAGTGGCAGTCCAGACAGAATTGCATGGTGTTTAATATGGAATAGTAGCTGTCACAGTACAGAGAAACGGAGTCGAAAATCGAAGTAACAAAGTCCAAGGTTTTAATGACGACACTCAGAAAGCCCATATACACTGGCACCGAGCAAATAGTACCGTAAGAGTCTCTATGATGCGAGGGGATCTTTAGGAAGGGTAAAGTCCATGGAATCTCGGAAACCCCGAGATAGGAAAAGTCCCAATGAGGGTGAAATATCCACAAGAGTAGTCCTGGTATGTTCTCCTTTGTGAAGTAGTAGAACGGACAATGACTGTGGGAAGAGTGGGCGTTGATATAGGGCCGAATAGTAATCGGCGCCAGGTGCCGGTACTTAGTATGATGGAGACTCGGTACAAGCGCGCGGTGTTTTGAGGGAAGGTGCGGCAGGCTGTACCCTGACAGTAGCAATGTTGTTTCAGTATTCTTCTCACTCGGAATAAGTTGCCCAACCTTTTCTCCTTTTATCTGTCTTACAAAAGTTCTTCTGTTAGTGCCAAAAATTTCCAATTTGAACCTCTCTGTCCACGGAAGTTTCTTCCAGTCTTTCACTCTCCACTGTCTAGGTTTTTTTTTTTTTTTACTTTTGACAAGCACTACTAAATATATTATATACTGTATATATGTTGCTTTATGTGTAAACATCTCTATTTTCAGGACTGATGGAGGCCGCAGCTGTGTAGGACCAGATAAATCTTATCGCACATGCAATATTCAGGTATACAGTCTTTGAACCAATATGTATATACAGTAGGGTCCAGTGTAATGTTTAAACAAAGCAAGTAAACATTCTGTGTCTTAAATATTTCATGTTCACTGCTCACAAATTTTGTCCTTATAGCAAAATGCAGAACATATCACTTCTGAAATGAATTTAAATATTCATATTGAAGAATAGAAGTGCAGTAATCCCCCGTTTATCGCGGTGGTTACGTTCCAAATGGTTACGTTTTTTTAATACATTTTATTACTTTAGCATGAAACTCCATAAAAACAATTCCGTATAAGTTTTTGGTCTATCGTGCTAGACTGGGGAAATCAGCAACAAATTAGTTATGTCGCAAATGCAATTCCGGGGCATGAGATTTAAACCGCGGTAAAGCGGGGAATTACTTTATTTTCACTAGTGGTCTCTAGTTTTGAACTCCACTGTATGTCTTACACATTTCAAACATGTAGACATGTCTCTGCCTGCTTAAGTTTTGTCTTTGATTCTTCATCAGAGAGAGTTCATCTTTTTAAGTCTCTCTGTGTGTAGGCCTCTATAAATTTTAAAGTCTTTTTGCGCTTCCTGTTTTATATATTTGCCTTATGCTGCTTGGTAGGACTGCCCTGAGGGTTCCAGAGATTTCCGTGAGGAGCAGTGCGCTCAGTTTGACGGCAGCGATTTTCATGGAAAGCACTACAAATGGTTGGCTTACTATGGAGGTGTGTATTTGACTCTCAAGGCTCTCAAGGCTTTACTGCACAGTATTTACACTAAGAAGTGTCTTCGGAGTGTCTCTACTTGTCTTTCAAAGTACTTTAATGCTTATGGGAACATTTGTTCCCAGAAGCGCAAGGGTTTTGTTTATTCCCATCTTGAGAAATGTAAACCTGCTGAGAACATTAACTTCTCAAGCGCCAAAGGACATTAATTGCTGTGGGATTTTGTTTTGATTTGTTAGAATATAAATTTGATCCATGATAGCTGCTTACTAAGAATCTCAAAATGTAACAAAATCTTTCAATTACTTCTTATTTATCATGGATAAATGCACACCATTCACCTTGACTGTTGATTTCTGTAAAGCTGCTTTGAGACAATGTCTGTTGTGAAAAGCGCTATAGAAATAAACTTGACTTGACTTCTTGTATTTTTCCCCCTGGACTTCATAATGTAGCAAAACCTTTTTATTACTTCATGTATTTTGAACACATTTTTTTTCCAAGCATAAATATTAGCAATTGTCTCTTGTGTTTGCATTTTGTCTGACCTTCTCCAGCGGAGAACCAGTGTGAGCTGAACTGCATCCCCAAAGGAGAGAACTTCTATTTCCGTCACCGGAGCTCGGTAGTGGATGGCACATCCTGTCACCCAGGAAAGAATGATATCTGTGTGGAAGGAGTGTGCAGGGTGAGAATCGGTGACTCAATACCCACCCATAGTGCTTTATTCTTAGTTTAAGTCTTAAAAATATTGTTAATTGGTATGCTTGTTGAAGGATAAAAGGTTTTGGTTTTGATCTTAATTAATTAATATCACACAAAAAACATGAAAGAATTCTAATCTTTAATGAAAATCTATTCTAATAAATAATCAACATGTAATGCACAAATTTTTCTTTATTTAAATTTGACTTGTAAAATATAATTTATTATACATTAGTCTGAATGTTTGAAAACTAAGTGATTAGCACAATTAATAATAACTTTTTAGATATTAATTTGGTATAATAAGGTGATTCAGAAGGTAAATTTTATCATTTGTCTTTCATCAACATCAACCCATCCCCCAGCCACCCCCCCACCCCCCACCAATACCAACTCAGTGTCTTTTTGTTCATCTAACTACAAATACAAATTCATGAAATTAAATAAACCCTTACTGTGCACACTAGCGTCTAGGCTGTGACAGCATGCTGGACTCTGGGCAGCAGGAGGACGCATGCTTGCAGTGTGGAGGGAATGGTCAGACCTGCAACTTTATCAGGAACACGTTCTCCATGCGAGATCTACCCAAAGGTAACACACACACACAACCACATCTCTAATTGCTAGAGTTTTGTGGTGGCAAATGCATTAAATGTTTTTTTTTTCTTGTTAGGTTACAATCAAATGTTCATTATCCCTGTTGGTGCCACCAGCATCCGTATCATTGAGACTGTACCTACTCGTAACTACTTGGGTGAGTGTGTGTGAGAATTTAGCTGCATTGAAATCACTTTTAACGCCATACAGCTTAAGTGAATGGCATACCCAATGTTTAAATTGTTTACTAGCTATAGTTCAATTATTGTTTTATGTGTGTGTAGTAGCAGCCCTGGTAGAAATAAAGTAATATTAATATTGTTGATGTTTGTAGTAGTACTGGAAGTGGTTATATACAAGCTGTTTCCAACAATCTTTACAGAAAAGTTTAACCCCTTTTAAAGCTAGAATCTAGTTTGTAGTATTAGAATATTTTGTAGCGTATTCCTTACTCATTGTGAAAATTTACAGCCATCAAGAACTTGCGTGGTGAATACTACCTTAATGGGCACTGGGTAATCGAATTCTCAGGGAGCACCCCTATTGCTGGCACTATGCTTTACTACCAGAGAGGAACAGAGGGGGAAATGTCCCCTGAGACCATCACTGGTCGTGGTCCAACCACTGAGCCTTTGGTGATTGAGGTGAGAGCGTTCTACCAAGTAAGGGAAGTCTAAATGTCCTGACAGTCATTCATGTTAGGAATGACCTCAAACTTTTGCTAGAGTTGAGACTTTTTTCTTTTTTTTTTTCAGCTCATCACTCAAGAACTCAACCAAGGAATTGAGTACGAGTATTACCTTCCTATCAGCCACCCAATAGAGGGTTACTATTGGAGCTATGGATCTTGGTCTGCCTGCAGCAAGGAATGTGGCTCTGGTCAGAATCAAACTTCAGCATTATTGAACATTATGGCCATCTGAGCGTATCTGTCAGAGCATGTCAAAATTAAATCCTTGTCTGATTAAAAAAATAAAAAATTAGATGTTATTAGAGTTGAACATGATTCATTCATTATTTTTACTGAGAATTTCATGCCTCTGTTCAGGTTACCAGTCCCGTCTGGTCTTTTGCACTATTGATAATGAAGCCTACCCTGACTACTTGTGCGCATCTCTGCCTCGACCTCTCAATAACCGTACATGCAATGAACAACAGTGTCCCCTAACCCGCAGGTAGGTGATTTTACTAGTAGCCTGTTTACCTAATTATGTGATTGAATGACAATTAGAATTACACCAATTCACAGCTTTAACATTTTTGTATTGCCAATAAATAAAGTCAGAATCAGAATATTTTTTTGATCCACAGAGAAATTGTTGGGTTGCAATTGCTCACAGTAAAATTAAAGTGAAGTAAAATATTATATACATATTATGTTATATATTAAGTATAGACGATGTACAAGCAATGAATTTCCAATCTTACTTTAATATACTGTATGAAATGTGTAGCAGCAGTGAAACAGATGGCAGAAAAACAAGTCAGAAAACAATGATATAGTTATAAAAGTTATTGTATGTGTAACAGGGTTTCTTAAAAAGTCTAAAATCTAAAAATGTAGTCCATTAAAAGTCTTAATTTTGCTGTTCTATGTCTTAAAAACTATTAAGCAGGTTTAAATTTTCTGGTGTCCATATAACGCTATCGCTAATGCTCATTGAAAAGGTGTTGTATTTCTTTTTTTTGCTAGTCCAAATATAATTCGCTGTATTGCGACTACAAATGGATTGGCTTGTACCACAGACATAAAACGGATTTTATTTTTCAGCTATGGAGAAGTGTAGTGAAACTTGGCTTGACTATCAACGTATTTGTGTATGTGTTTTTTTATGTTGTGATATAGGTCTTAAATTTCATTCCTAATGGTCTTAAAAAGGTCTTGCAGACTTGCAGAAACCCTGTGTAATTGCATGTGTATTGCACAATTATTATTGATATTATTGTTATTATTATTATAGCACTAAAATTATTGCACATAATTGCCAAAGGTATTAACATTATATAAATGTGGCATTAAAAAACCTATAACTATATCAATATCTATATCTATATTGTCTATATCTATATTAAACATGTTCTATTGGTCTAATCAATTTTCTTTATTTCCAGAGTGCAACACTACACAATATGTTAAATGATAACTTAAGCAAGTTACTGCACTGATATTGTCTGTCATTAGTGGTGAACCACTTTTTCTAAGAAATCTTTTGATGTATTGCTCCTTCTATAAGGATGGCGTATGTGTATCGACCACAAATATGGACACCCAAGGAAGCAAGACATGTCTATGTGCAGGTGTACAGGTAACACAGCATGAGGAAAGCCACAGCAGCAGAATGCGATCTCAAACACTAACTGATGTCGAAATAAAGGTGGCTTCAGGGTTTTTTCAGGGATTGATGAGTTCATGGCTGTAACCCTATATCTCTCCATTGCACATATGAAGTCTCTTTCATGCCATGTCAAGATGCCAGGCTTTCAAGGACTCATAAACTTTTAGTATTTACAGAGCTTCCTAGAAAATGAGATGAGTTTAGGGTTAGCCATGGACCACTCTTTTACACATTCTCCATGCTTCTATAGCATCTCCCCAAGAGCTCATAAACCTTATTAAAGCCATGACATAGTTCCTAAAGACACTGCCATGATCACTTTATATGTTTAATGGTTTAATGAGTAGTCACACAAGTCACACGTGTTTGAGCTCTGTTTGTATTGATGTTTTCAATACAACATCGAAGAGTTATTAGCCAAGTGCCTGTTCTTCCACATGTGGAGATGAACTAAGGCCTGGGGCAACTGTCCAGCTCAGAGCTTTCACCTACTCCCACTGCTTATGGAATGTTTCCTCTGATTAAGAGGAACAGGAATGCTTTTTCTCCTTACAGTATGCTTATGTAATCCTTGTATTATGAGCCATATCATTGGCCTGTGCATAACTTATGAAAACCAGCCTTTAAGCTCTGAGCTGGGTTGCTGTCTGTGTGCTATAGAAATGCCAACTGAAATAGTTCTGGTGATTATGGGGCTTTAGGGACAGTATTTTTTGGTGTATTTTTTGTGAAACTGTAGTCTACAGATCTACTGTAGACTTTAGTGGTTATTTTTTTATAAGGCATGGCCATGAATTACAGCATTGAGGCTGCCGATTAAGCTTAACACAGGCACAGGTTAATAGTAGAGGAGCCCTGAGCTTCAAATTATGGTGAAACACTAATTATTTTTACTTACTAACTTGTTATTTGTAGACTATTATGACATAGTAGTAGTATCTCATTATTTAGACTTTGTTTAGAACACTTATTTAACTCACAATTACAAAATGTCACATATACTCTCTAGGGTTTCTTCGCATATAAGAGCATATAAGATTATTTAAAATTCTTACCCATGGTGACTGTTATGTTTTAAATAAGTGATGCAAAAAGAAATTTGATTCAATTCGAACATTGTGGCTAAAGAAAACAAATCATGGAGGGATTGATGTAATGCCATCTAGAAAAATTAGAAATCAATTATAACTACGTACTAGAGTCACTGGTAATGCTACAGGAATAGCATTAGGCTGAAAAATGTGTATACGTTTCTCTCCACCAAATAATTAAATACATGCTAAGTATGATGCTTCTCCAACATGCTAAATCATGTTGGCCTAACTTTGATATCTTGTGGCCACAACTTAAATAATCTGTGATGAGATCAGATAGATGAGAACAATGTATTGCCTCAATCTAATTCATTCATGAACATTTCTTATTTAATAACCACTGTATAACCTCAGGGGGTATGCAGTATTCTATCCACTCCATTCTATCCATTCACACTTCCTAGGCCATAAGTAATATTATCTCACATCTATAGCAGTGGCAGAGCCTGGAACTTTGCTGTTTGATGCTTTACTGAAACTATGCTTGAAAAAATCAGTTTCTTTACTTAACTTGAATTGTAACCTTTTCTCGTATAGTGTTCATCAGATGATTAACCTGGAAAATTGTTGATTCATATAAACCATGACCGTTCTTGATGATTTTTTAAACACTGAATCTTTATT